>NW_028317819.1:607500-802500 GCF_062004578.1 Staurois parvus
TACCATTGCGCTTTCTGGTTAGTGCAATCTACACTCATCTCTGTGGGAGGAATACGGTCACAGAAGTCACTAATACATTTTTTTACCACCTTGCCTTGCAATTTTGCACGATGCACCGCAAGAACACTCTTGTTGGAGATATTTATTTACCATTATCACCATTTCTGGATGTTTAGATATGTTTAGATCAATCCTATGATCAAGTGGTGCTCACAATACCATTGTTTGATAATATGCACTTTAAGAATATATGCATGTAATATTGAATTTATTAGCGCTGCATGTTCTTTTGACATATTTACATACAGTCAGGTCCATAAATATTGGGACATCGACACAATTCTAACATTTTTGGCTCTATACACCACCATAATGGATTTGAAATGAAACGAACAAGATGTGCTTTAACTGCAGACTGTCAGCTTTAATTTGAGGGTATTTACATCCAAATCAGGTGAACGGTGTAGGAATTACTTATATGCACTTTAAGAATATATGCATGTAATATTGAATTTATTAGCGCTGCATGTTCTTTTGACATATGTACTTTGGAGGCTCCTGGTGTTCGCCTTTCATGCTAGTCGCTTTTTCATTTTCATCCAGCGCTCGTATCATTTCTTCTTTTTTGAGTTAGTATGTAAAGGCACACATCAGTCAGAAATGCAGCCCTACAATACATACACACAGGGGATGTTTTACTAAAACCAGAGAGTGCAAAATCTGGTGCAGCTCTGCATAGAAACCAATCAGCTTTCAGGTTTTTTTGTCAAAGCTTAATTGAGAAAGCTGACGTTAGAAGCTGATTGGCTAGCAAGCACTGCTGCATCGGATTTTGTACTCTCCAGTTTAAGTAAATCTACCCCACAATGTACAATGTACCAGCTCAGAGCTTCGATAATCTGGTGTTCTGGAAACCTGTTTTGCTTATCTGTAATGCAGGAGACACATATCCAAATATAACCACTGCAGGCTTCTTGCTATCACTCACATAGAGAAAACCTGACAAAGTTGGGTGCCTATGACAGACATTAGCCATAAACCAGTAGAATGCCCTTTGAATGTTTATATGGAAATTCTAACAAAATCATTCACTAGAGCACTTGATCTTGTCATTATTGAGTCAGCGAATTTAGTTCAAAAGCTCCTAAAATTTAGTCCAGACCTGCTACTTCAATAGTATCCCAGATGTAGTAAACAAGTTATTAAATGCCCAGACCCATACACATTACAAAGCACAAACTGCATTTACAGTTAGAATTTAATTTGTTCAAGAAAAATTTTACATCCAGCTCCTTCATATTTCCTTGTCACTGTCTTCGAAAAAGGTTGTCGATTTGACCCCACTAACAATTAGAAAATCAAACAAACATTCCTAAAATAAAATTTTTCTAACAAAGTTGTACTGGTCTATAGCCAGATTAGATGCTTGTTCACACCATACATGCAGAAAAAGTGATGGAAACCGATGCACAGAATTCATTTGCAGAGACATCAGTTTACATCAGTTTTCATGCATGCTTCAATGAGTTTTATACATGTTGCAGATTCCTGCGCAGAAAAAAAATCTGCACGTAATACTAGTGTTATGAACAGGACACGTTGAGAACAATTGATTTCATTGTGCCCTTGCAGAACGCATGCAGAAAAACTTACCATGGTGTGAATGAGCCCTTAGTCATAGCCATCTATCAACTTTATGAACAAATCAGAGTGGTAGTTTTGTGTAGCTTTGGGGATGTGTAAGACACCTTTTCTGCTGCTCCGTTGGCTGCTTACTTCCAGTTTCTGTACTCTGGAGGCTGGGGAATCCCTGTCGAGTTCTATGGGTCTGAGTACTTCAACTTTAATGATATAAAAACAAAGTGCTGGGATCAGACGTCAGTGGGCACCATGGTAACAAATTGGACAGCTAAAATATGAACAAGTATGCCTGTTTTGTATGGGCAATCTTTCTTTGGGCCTCAAATCCTACTATCCCTCTTTAAAGCCCAGCTCAGACCTCTACTCTCTAATCATTAGTCATGTGATATGTTGAGTCCACTTCATCAACTGTTCTTTGTGCCTAGGGCAGTGCTCTGGTGATGTAAAGAATCCATCACATTAGAGCCTCAGGGGGCAGTCCCATGATGTCCTACATTCATAGTATCGGTCCTTGGTCTTGCAGGCTAAGACCCAACGTACACAGGACGTTTCTGAACGATGGAAACTGACTGCTGGAAAACTTAGGTTAAAAAACGTCTGTTTAGCCGCGTTTGCATAACACGTTTATGCATGTTTGCATTTAGAAACGTTTTTTAAAGATAAGCACAGGAGAACCTCCCAAATGCCCAGAATGCTCTGAAAAGTGGTAAATTATTAACTATTTCAGACTGTTTCAGAGAAATACACAGAGTAGAAGCAGAAACAGCAGTATGTGTTGAAATAATTAGTTGTGAGTTGCTCCTTAACATTTCTTTTGTTTCCAAGGGTGTCTGGTGGAGTGAGTCATTAAGTCCACCTGGCAAGGGGTCTTAATGAAGAATTTGAGGTGTGAATGGGCATTAACATATCTTTTGTTTCCAAGAGTGGGAGAGGTCTAAGGTGTGAATTGATCAGTACAATGTGTGACAAGCTTGGTAGGAACATCCTGTGTGCAGTGTTTTGTCCATCTGAGCACCTTGAAAACTCTTTGCATGCATTTTTCATGATGAAAAAAAGGCTGTGGACAGCATTGGGAACTGCAAGAGTTAAAAAAAAATTTCAAACGCAAATGCTTATAAACAAGATTTGCCCTGTTTAGCCTCGTTTACAAGCGTTTTGTGGTTGAAACGCTGATAAAATCGACGTTTGTTGCGTTAAAAAAAATGACCGTAAACTCAACTGCCTATAAACGACTGTAAATTAAGGTGTGTACATGGACACATAGGAAAACATTAGGGTGAGTTCAGGGGCTGCTGAAAAAAACGCTGAACAGCTCCTAAACGTGAGTTTAGCAGCTGCAGTGTACGTGAGCCCTAAATGATGCCCAGCATCTTTCAACCTGGAAGACTGAGGCAATCTTATGGCTAAAAGGAAGTACTTCTATTTTATTGAATACACACTGGCTGGGGGTACTATTATATAAAAAAAAATGCTCAGTTTGGCACTTAAGCTCTGGTGTGCACATCTTTAAAACGATGTACTGTTTATAATACCAAGGTGTTTATTGCTCGTAATTTTATGTATTTAATTGTACTGCTTTGCTTTATGCATTGCTTTGCCTGTCTTCAAACAAGTAGTGATGTTGCTTACAGTTCAGTTGTTGAGTTGGTCAAAAGTTTGTGTCCATATATAAATGTTCTCCAGAAGCAAAATAAAATTTGCGTATGGCTTACACAACTACTTATAAATTATCAGCAAAAAAAAATTGAATGGTTTGTTTCCGCTATTACCTGTTGTAAGTGCCAGTAAAAAGATAAACATATTTAGTTTGTATATTACAGAACGCCTGTCATATAAAAAAAAAATGAATCTAGACATGTATTGTATCTGTTTGATAAATATAATTCAATGCATCTATTTGAAGGGCAGCTACCCCCAAACAGCTGGTCACACAATTAAAACACATAGACAGGGACTGTTTTACCCTCCGAACTTGAAGCGTGTATATAGTACCCCCCTTACCCCTGGAGGCATGGTGATACCTCCAAAGACGGGTGGGCCAGCATTTCACGCCAGGACTGGCTAAAAAAGGGGATTGGAAGAACACTGGCAGCAGTCACTGTCTTTTCCAGGGTTTGATTGGTCATCACACACAAGGAGGAGAGGGTTAGGGATCCCAGATACTCAAGCATATCACTTATAGACTTCTCCAGATCCATGTCCAGCTTTACAGTGTCAGAACCTTTAAGCCAACTCAGCAACACTGTAGGTAGCACCTCAGCTGGTTCACAAACTTCTTCCTGTCTTGCTGGTTCCAGAGCCCTCTGTACTGTTGCATAAGCCTCAATGACTCCTCTCCTAGAGAGGCACCAGGCCCTTCTGAGAAGCCAGTCTTCATCCTGGCTTTCTCCATCAAGGTCCTCCTCCTGTGTCCCGATCTTGCAAAGCTTCCCCCATCAACAGGCAGGGCAGCCTCCAGGACCACTATAGGCCTATCTCCACATCCAGAGCACATAGTAAACCCCATACAGTCAATGAACCTAACAGGATAGATCAGTCCAGCAGTGACTCGCCAGGCCACAGCCTGAGGGAAGGGAAAGACCACATGGCCTGCCCCAAATATTTATTCCTATCCTGGCATGCACCAGTGGCAATGAACCTTGTACTGGTTGACTGAAGAAAATATAAATATTCATAATTCAGTCTTGCTGTGGAATTTCATACTGTTTCCAGAGGTACAGTGACACCTACTGGCAGCAGTGAGAAACAAAAGAAAATATTCATAGGGTGCATCTGTGGAGGAGACGGTGGATGAGGAGATGACAGCCAGGTGTTGGTAGTAGGATGGAAACGTGCACTGGGCAGCACTTCTGAGAGTATGAAGCAAACTCTGAGTGAAGGAGAGAAGAGACAAGAAGGCGCTTCTAAGTGCAATAACTCCAAAGTTGGCTTTAATAGGTACGGTTAAAAACACTTACAGAATAGAAGAAATAACAGGCTCATAATGGTACATCAATGTGCAGGGCTCTATCCACTGTATAGCATCCCGCTGTGCTGACCAGCAGCTTCAGGGGGAGCTCAGGCTGAGGTGCCAAGATGGCCACCACTCTTTCGGGAACGCTGTAGCGCACGCTGGAACGCACGCTATCCAGATGGAACCCAAACCAGAAGTGACATGAGCGTGGGGCGGTGATGCATTTCAGATCACGCGTAGTTCTCCTTTTTCAAGACCCCTGAGCTCCCCCTGCAACTGAGCTCCCCCTGCAGCTGCTGGTCGACACAGCGGGATGCTATACAGTGGATAGAGTCCCACACATTGTCGTACCATTATGAGCTTGTTATTTTTTCTATATTGTAAGTGTTTTTAACCGTACCTATTACAGCCAACTTTGGCGCGCCTTCTTGTCTCTTCTTTCCTTCACTCAGCGGTGAGAAACAACAGTTTCTCTGAGTTTATGGGAAAATCAAGTGATGAAATAAACTACAAAATTCAGCTTGGGCTGACTACCACCCTGGATAGCTAAATTTAGGTAGTAGTCTTTGTTAAGGAGTGCTACACATACACATAATTCTTGCTGGGTCTTATGGCTGTCCAGATTGAAGCTTGTTACATTTTTCAGAAGTTAGTGATTGTGCCAATGGCCCACCACTTGTTCTTTGACACACAACGTCCTCCCCTCCCTGAACTCTTGTCTCACATAAGTAGCTCTACTACCTGCATGTCAGATGATACAGTTAACAGTCCCATTCCAGGCTTGCTTCTAATTTCCAACTGTTGTGTGGCAAAACAATATAAATCAGATTTCAGGTAATTATATTAGGTGAACTGGAAAATGATGTACTGACTTTAGCAGGAATAGAAAATCGAATGATGTTGCTTATATTTGCACAGATTTCTTTGATGTGGTTTATAACCAGCTATTAGATGGTAAGGCTGTGTACTGCAATGTGGCAATCATCTGTACAGAGCAGAATATGTTTCTGATCCATTAAAATGACACCTAATTCATTTTGTTCCAAATTCATGACATTATTGAAGTCATTCATGTCAGAGATGATAGTATTGTGTAATCTGGAGGAGTGAGGGGAGATTTTCTCATTTGTTCAGATTAAAATGCAAAGCTGCCTTATTGCCTAATGCTATGACATTCCCTTCCGTTAAATGTACTCAGTGTAATGAATTGAAGACAAGTGTCATTTTCCTTTTTTGTATAACTAATCTATGCGGGTTATCCGCTTTGTGATCACCAGTATGCTTTCTTTCCCTGGAAGTCTGGCACAGACTCTGTTCACGATTTGTAATTCTGGCAAATGGAATTTTCCATATCTACTCTTCTGTAATTCATAGAACGTCTGGCAGTGGGCAATTGAATCATTTGCCCACAGAGCCAAGAAAACAGGCCCTGTATGGCACAATATTAAACTGAGTTTCCAGTACCATTGTTAATAGTCAGGTCTGCCGCATGCTGCTTGTAACTAAGGTAGCAGAAAAAAGTTTAGCACTTAAATAAAAAGAACCAATGGCTTTAAGATCTAACCCCAGCCAAGAAAGGAGATGTGAAGGCTAACAGTGCTGAAATCTCTCCACTTCCTGTCTATTTCCCAGTTGGAAGACACAACAGGAAGTAAGGGAAAATCTTTTCAGAAGAGCTGCAGACCACATACATAACCTGGCAGCCGTTCTAAGACTCCCTATATCCAAAACAAACAAATATTTAAACAAGACTGTAATTTTCTCATAATGTATTTTTGGTTCTGTTTTTTCAACTGTTACTTATGAAAATATAGCTAACCAGTTTTGGATGCCATTCACACTTGCGTTTGAGCATTTTCAGGCAATTTTGAAGCATTTTTTTAAAGCTTGAGCAATTTTGTTGTAGCTAATGGAAAACAAATTATTAGGAGGAGGAGAGACAAGAAATTGTGGAAAAAAAATTCTATACATGTTTTTTTTTAGACGTTCTCATTCAAGGCTATAGAGGCCAAAACTATTTGTATGCCCCAAAGAAGCTCACGTACATTTTTGAGCTTCAAGCAAGAAACTTCAAGCAACAAAATGCTCAGGTGTGAATGGACACCACTGAATACAATTGGAATCTTGATGTTAAAAGAGAAGTATGGGAATTGAAAAAACAAACTTACATGCTCACCTAGGTGGATACTGTATCTCTCCCGAGAACCGAGTGATCAAAGACTGCTGATCTTCAGTGAGCAGAGAGTCGGTGACTTACAGTCACCGGCTCTCTGCTCTGCCCCTCCAGCTCTGCCCCTCCTCTCACTGGAAAACCAGGCTGAGGAGGGGGCGGAAGCAGCTGGCTCAGTCTCTTAACAGCTGCCAGTCAGACATCTGGGTGGATCCTGACATTAATGTCTGGATCCCTCCAGAGTCTGGACCAGTAAATGATGTCAGCCAATAGCGGACCTTAGCCCAATGTTGGCTGAATACCGGTCACAGAAGTGCAGAACTAAGTGCACTCCTGTGACCCACAGGAGAAGTAGGGCCATAAGAGCTGCGGCCCTACTTCTCCTTTAAGCATTGAAGCACTTCAGGAAACACACTTCAAATCACTCAGGTGAGAATGGGGTCTCAAGATCCAGAACCTGGCAACCCCATCCTAAATGAACCTTGTATTAATTTTTCCTAAAATTTTGTTTTATCGTACAGATTTAGATCTGTAAGGCAAGCCTTAAAAAAGGTTGAAGATCCATATATTAGGCCCTTTTTGGAAGGAAAGGACTCACACCTGTGATTCATTAAAAGCAAATGTTTAAAAAAATAAAATGTTTTAACAAAAAATGTTTTAAATCCTTCTTTTTTAACTTTATTTCCTAGGTCACATGATCTTTTTTTACAGCTTATCATGTCAGGGCTAGGCCTTAGCATGTCACATGTTTTGGGGTCATTGCTTTACCTTTTAATTGACCCTCCCCCATCCCACCACTCTGCAGAATGTAGTGCGCTGTCAGTCAAACATCTGATCCGCCCCAAGCTGCAGGTGGATCAGATGCTTGACTGACAGAACACTCTGCTCTGCATGGCCAGCATGAAAGGTGTGAAGCGACATCACCAGGACAAGTGATGCACTGAGGTTTAGCCCAGCCCAGGATATGATCTGTAACAATGAAACAATTCTTACAAGAAGAAATGGAACATGCACACTGTGATTTGAAAAAACCCTGCAGAGTTGCTATGAGCCTGCAGATCATTGCCACCAAGAATAAATTATGGCTGGCAGAGTTAAAGCAGTTGCAAACCTTAATTTTTTGTTTCCTAAAATACAGTGGGAAAATAAATATTTGACCCCCTGCAGACTTTGTAAGTTTGCCCACCTATACAGAAATGAAGGGTCTATAATTTTTATCATAGGTGTAGTTTAATGATAGAGACAGAATATCAACCAAAAATGCAGAAACAAAACACATGATACAAATGCTATAAATTGATTTGCACTTCAGTGAGTAAAATAAGTATTTGATCCCCAAGCAAATCATGACTTAGTACTTGGTGGAGAAACCCTTGCTGACAAGCACATAAGTAAGATATTTCTTGTAGTTGGTTACCAGGTTGGCACACATCTCAGGAGGGATTTTGGTCCAATCTTAACATCCTTAAGGTTTCTTGGTTGTCGTTTGGCAACTCAAAGTTTCAGCTCCCTCCATAAGTTTTCTATAGGATTAAGGTCTGGAGACTGGCTAGGCTACTCCATGACCTTAATGTGCTTCTTCTTGAGACACTCCTTTGTTGCTTTGGTGGCATGTTTTGAGTCAGTGTCATGCTGGAAGACTGTGGTCCCAACTGCCTTGAGATTATTCACAAGCTTCTCCTGTGTAGTTCTGGGCTGATTCCTCACTTTTCTCATGATCATCCTTACCCCATGAGGGCAAAACTTCACATGGAGCTCCAGACTGAGGGCCTTCTCACCAAGCTTCTTGCTGATGGTCTTGTAGCCCATTCCAGCCTTGTGCAGATCTAAAATCTTGTCTCTGACATCCTTTGACAGCTCTTTGGACTTCCTCATGGTGGTGTCGTTTGAATGGAAAAAAGAGATTCTGTGGACAGGTGTCTTTTATACACATAATGAGTTGTCATTAGGACCACCTTCTTAAATTGACAGGACTAACCTGTGTACCACATGAGTACATAGCCAGTCTTTGGGAGCCAGATTTATTGTTGGTTGGTAGGGGGATCAAATATTTATTTTACTCACTGAACTGCAACTCAGTTTATAACATTTGTATCATGTGTTTTCTCTGGATTTATGGTTGATATTCTGTCTCTATAATTTAAAATACACATATGATAAAAATTATATTTTTTATTTCTTTGTAAGTGGGCAAACTTACAAAATCTGCAGGGGATCAAATAATTATTTTCCCCACTGTAAAAAAGATGTTATACTTACTTGCCCTGTGCAATGGTTTTGCACAGAGCAGCCCCTTACCTTTTCTGGCATCCCCAGCCAATGCTCTCTTCCCCTCCTTTTCTCTGAGTTTGCTTGTGTGAGTGTGCTCCCGAGCCAGGTTGTGTGCGTCCAAAGACACACAAAGTGTGTCTTGGCCCTGACCCCCCCCCCTCCTCACCGGACTTTATGTATTCACAGGACCCCAGCTGCTATCAGTGCCTCCTGTGATTAGAGAAAGAGCTACTGCAGACAAAACAGTGCTGGATAGAGTAAAGACTCAATAGTTTAAGGTAGGTAGGACTAGGGGGAACTGCTATTAAAAGGTTTCTTACCTTAATGCAGAGAATGCATTATGGTAAATACGTTTGCCTTTAGAACCACTTCAACGGGTACATTGTATAAGAGGAAAGCTTAAATTTAAAACAGCATGGTTTGCGTTGCACGTTTTGACGCGTTTTTGACTGCTACCCTTGTTTGGAGTGCCATTAAGAAATAATGGCACCGCAAGTGAGATATGCATTTTGCTGTGTTTTTTCACGTGTTTCTGGAAACGCTGGCAGAAACGTGCATTTCTGCCTGTGTTCTTGGAATGCTTAGGTGTGAATTTAGCCTTAATGATTTTATGAGGGAGGTTTACAAACATTTGTCTTGTGAAAATCAACTTCACTACAAAACTGTGTCATTTGTGACATACTCTGTGCTGTCTCATGCTTGAAGTTGCTCATTTTGACATCAGTTTCACATCAGTTTTCACCTTCCTCTATGTAAGGGTGTCCATACAGTTGCAGATCAAATTATCACATGCAATTCATGTTGAACTTTTTTGTTAGGTAGAAAATAGCCATGGTCCTTCATGGACCATATACCTTTGCTGATACAACTTACATACTACAGCCAGAGAGATGTCAGAATAACCCAATTATTGGCACATTAAGTCTACAACTGCTAAACTGCCCGATAAAGTGTTTCCATTTTGTAGGAAAACTTCCATTTCCTAACGATTCTTGACAAGTATTGATCCCATTGTTTCCTTTGTTTGATAGGACAGCATTAAATATAAGCAATTAGCTCATCTCCTGTTCTATACTTCTTTGTTTCACCAGTCCCAGCACAACAGGATGCATCCACTCAGCTGTGGTAAATTCAATTTGCAATTAAAATATTAGATTTCATAGCATTTTACCATATTCAAGATTTAACATTCATAAAGGGAAAAATGCAATGAAGAGCCTGTTTTATATCTTAGTTGATTTTAATTAAATATCTTATCATAAAATATGTGTGTGATCCTTATTATCCTGCAGTGACCTTCCCAAAAATGACATCCACGGCATTTTGTTACAGTGACGTGTATGAAAAACATCATTTCAGATTTAAAGTAAACCCTTTCTATGAGAAAAAGTGAGTTTTTGTCCTTTTTACACAAGCACCTATGCCAGCAGAATCTTAGTACTTGATCCTAGCATCACCTTTCCTATCCTGGATTGAGGAATGCAGCACTATGTTTATGTATTAGGTGACCAATTCCAGGTACTTGTTTGTGAAATAACTAATTTTAAGCCCCTGCATTTACTGAATGTTTATTTCTGCATTAAACTGTGAGCACAGAGACTTTTGTAAATCCTGACGTGTAAAGAAATGACATACAGTAGAACCTTAACCTGGTAAAAGACAAGGCCAAATGGAAAGCAATGCCCCCACTTCCATTGGCCATTCACAGAATGCCTTGTATGCTATGAATGGGTAACAGAATACACAGCCTTCTGTGAATAGCCAAGGGGGAAGGAAGGAAAATCAATACTAATACTGAAGTTTGTGAGACCAGCAGCATTCGTATATGGATTGGGCTGGAAGTGCAAAAGGAGCTCTACCCTCCGGCAGAATGAAAAGTGTTGATTGTAACAAATTTTGAAGCAATCTAGTAATTTATTATAACTTAAGAAAAGATAACTTCTTTACTCACCAGAATTTAAAAAAAAGCTCTGTGCCTGGTGTTGCACTTTAGTGTGTATCTAAAGCCAAAACCTCTTTTACATTTTTGATCAGAGGGGAAATCTTCTGATGGGGACACTTGGTCCAGTGAAAACTCTGCAAGAGAGGATTTCCTTGAGTTTGGAAAGTTTTTTCTCATTTCCTATTGTGCCTATGGGAAGGAAGTGAAGGGAGATCTCCTCAATAGGACACAGATACCAGACAAAAATTATGGGTTTTAACTCAAATCTAAAACAAAAAAAATAATTTAGATATACTTCATTGTGACATCATCGCAGTACTCAGTACAACAGCTCCACCTATCAAGTACCTTTGGTTTTCTTTTTGTCCTCAAACCTGTCTCTTTGTGGAGTTTGCAGTTGCTTTGGTTCATAAAAAAAATACAAAAAAAAACAGACCATCTACTTGGTCTTAGTAGATGCTCTCCAGTAGAGAGATGTAAGAGGACCAGGATCTGGCCCCCTGTGGTGGTACATTCCTAAAATTGCTGTCCCAGTTAAGAGAATCTCTATTGCATTGTCTTATTTGGATATAAAAATGTCTAACTACAAAGAAGCTTATTATCGTAACATCTCATAGTGCTATTTTAGTTCAACATCAGCTAAAACATTTTTATTACAAGACAATGGGAAAGAGTTAGAATCCTTGACAGTTCTGTATTGCTGGGTCTCCATTGGGGAGATTCACCCTCACTTCCTGTTCCAAAGACAGAAGGACAGGAATTGACTTATAAGCATAAACACAGCAGCAAAAACATTCTTAGTAGAAAATAGGAGGGTTCAATTTTCTGTTACTTGATAGGGACTTGAGGGCTATTGCCTAGTGGTGTAGCACAAAAGTTGTAGCTATTTCAGTATCTCCTGGACCCCATGGAGTCATTGGAGTTGTTCTGTTTCTTTTTTCTGGTTTTTGCCTCTGACTTTTTGTTTAGTCAGTGGACCTGCCTAGGCCCAAAGACCAGTATTTTGCCTTTTTATGCATATATTTTTAATTTGTTTTTTCTTATTTCTGGGTTTAAAAATGTATATGCAGAGGGGTTAATTAATTTCTTAATCAGTCACCTGGAAATCTCATATTCCAAGTATTGAGATAGATGTTCCCCTAATTCCAGTGACTTATATTTTTGGAAGCTGATCCAAAGCAGAATGAAGTTAAATTACACATATTCAAAATCTAATTATCATGGTGCAGGACAGGACATATTGGCAAATTGACATTGGCCCCCTAATGATGAGGAGTGGTCCGATGTTCTTAATAATGTAGGACAACTATCTCTTTCTCAGAGACTTACCCAACGTTTTATTATACATTGTGCATATTATACTCTTCAGAAACTTTTTAAGTGGCACAAGAGGGGTATGCCTTTATGTCCACGATCAAGGATGTGGACATTGTTTTTAAAAACTACTTGTCCAAGTGACTAAAGTGGGGTCCCAGTCTACTTGTCCTGATATAAACATTTTTTAACCAAAACCATATTTAAATCTAGAGTGCTTTTAGAAATTTCTGGGGCTTTTATAAACAAAAGGGGCTTTATGGCAACTTAAACTTTTAATATGTTTAACATTGAATTGTTTCTGTCCTTATCACCTCCGTAACTGTCTCCAGCACTGCACCTGGGGAATAGCAGGGAGGGGAGAGACCTTGCAGTGTGGCGAGCAAAGATTGGGTGCTCGTCTGGAAAAGGGAATGTCGGGCTATCTTAACATTCAGCAGAAGCTCATCTGCTGAGCACCCCAATGAGAACAAAAAAGCACTTAGGTGCTCGGTACAAGCATAGGCTGAGTAGCCAAATCAAGCTCTGGTGTCCGCGCTGTTCACCTTTTTAAAAAAATATTAAAAATGCAATTTTTTTTTGCAGGTAAAAAAATGTGTATTTACGGTTTTCTTTTTTTTAGAAGCCTTGAAAGCATTGCACCAGCAATCAGCAGATCGTGGGTGTAATGCAAGGCTCCTGCAGACTGTCAGTGTAATCTGTCTGTGTAATCTGTCTGCCTATACATCGTACATCATACATTGTACAGGCAGAGAGTTTCAAACTGACAGGAAAACTCAGTGCACTACTGAGTTCTCAACAGCGCCGTCGTAGTTCACAGAGAGCTACAAGCCGACATCTGCAAAGGCTATCAGTACTTGTAGTTGATTCTGTGATGATCGCTGCGTCAGACCCCAGCCCCCACCAAACTCGTGACCGAAAGACTAGCCAATCTAAAACCGCGTGTTTTAAAATTCATTTTAGGCCTGAAGATTATATAAAACCTCCAAAATGTTATATATTTTCTGAAAGCAACTTACTCTTTATGGGTAAAATCAGTAAATGAAGTTTTACAAAGAGAACACATGGTTTATATAGGGAATAGTTTACATAGGGAATGGTTGGACACTCCAGAATTGATCCTGTCACAGATAGGTTTTTAGGGTGCAAAATGGGATACTGCCTTTTTGGGAGGGAATAGTATACAAGTAGAGTTTATGGAAACTAAAAGATGTATTTTTTGTAGGATTATCACTGATATAAAAGGGGTGGTGGGATAGGTTACACAAGGAGGTTATATTAATCAATGAATACCAAATGGAATATGGCAAATTATGGATAATCTCTCAGATATTTAGAGAGTCATAAATAGATGGTGTATTTATAAAAGGAGACAGTTATAAGAGGGTATATATATATTTGTAAGTAGATTATTGTTTATAAATATTTAAATATTCACTGTATGTTAATGAAATGTCCAACTATTAAGATAACTGGAGACAAGAGTTTTGTTTAACAAATTATACTGCATGTATGTGTTGTGTAAAAAGGAAAAAGGAACAAGAAAAGTTTAATAAAGATTATCATATTTACAAAAAAATCACAAATAATTATTAGAGATGGTTGCATGATAGCTTGATGGAAACAAGTAGATCTAGTTGGATTGGTGCAGGAGGTCCAGAGCTACAGTGGTTGTTAACGCTGCTCTGTAGTGGATGAATGCTTAATAAGAAGTGGTTGACAGCGCCATCACAACAAGAGCGTAGGGAGGGGGTGTCAGCCAGGGGACAGAGTGGATGGAAGTAGAAGAGGACAGAGTAGGGGAGATGGAGCAGAGGGCATCAATAAAATAACAAGTTATATTTCATTATACACTGTTCTGGAGTAATGGTAGGTGTGCACAGAGGGGCTCCAATGGCTTTATTATTTTTTAAATGTTTTGATCTGGAAAAAGTATCATTTTATTTTTACCATCTTATCTGCATGCTTGTTTAGAGAAATATAAAATCTGATGTGTTCCTCTGTGCAATTTTTACACACTTGCTCCAGTTTTATTTATACAATTCTTTGTGAATCAGTCCCACAGTATAACATTTGTAAATGCTGAAAAACTCTCACGCACTCAATACCAAGCCTGTACTTTGCTTTTTCTTTTGTTGCTTAGAAACCACAACTGCCGTCAGCCAACTAAGAACACCATTGAAATGCATTTATGGGAACAGTTTTACCTATGAAAAGAATTTGTAATTTTGTTCTGCAAGTCTTGTGATCCTGGAACCCCTGCCAAACAGTAGAAGGAAGTCCTCACCTCCTTATGACTTCTGAAGATTACACTAAAATTGAGCAATAAAGCCTGGTGATGGCCTGCCCTAATCTCTGAATGGACAATGAATGGGAAGTAGGACATTGCTGAGATTATCTCTCTGCAACCTGCTTTTAGAACTCCCTGGGCCTCATTCACTTAGGCATAAAAATAGGAGGTTGGGTCCCATTTTTACCAATTCCAGACCACCTATCAACATCAGCTACAGTTGTTAAATGGAGTAGATGGAGGTGTAAGCATGACATCAGTAGCATTGCCTCGGGGCATGGAAAAAATAGTTTTGCATGCAAAGTTTGACAAGTGTCGCACCATAGGTAAAATAAGCTTTGCAACCAGCGCTATTCACTTCAGTCAACCCTTTGATCACCCCAGATGCTTCCTGCCCTGTGTCATTAGTACAGTGTCATTGCTTTTTATTAGCACTGATCACTGTATTAGTGTCATTGCAATGTCAGTGACAGTTAATCAGTTCCCCCACCCAGTGTCAGAATGCCCGCCGCAGTCTCTGATCGCCGCCATTACTAGTATTGAAAAAAAAAGTCCAGTATATATACTGCCGTTTGTAGACTCTATAACTTTCCTGTAGACCAATTAAGTTACACGTATTGGGATTTTTTTTAACAAAGACATGCAGCAGAATACATTTTGGCCTAAATTTATGACAAAATTTAATTTTTTTACATTTTTTTACTGGATATGTTTTATAGCAAAAAGTCAAAAATATTGGGGGATTTTTTTTTCAAAATTGTCGGGTTTTTTTATAGCGCAAAAAATAAAAAAAGCACCACCAAAATACCACCAAAAGAAACCCCTTTTTGTGGGAGAAAGGACATAAATTTAATTTATGTACAGTGTTGCATGACCGCGCAATTGTCAGTTAAAATAACGCAGCGCCGTATCGCAAAAAATAGCCTGTCAGGAAGGGGAAAAAAAAACCTCTGGAGGGCAAGTGGTTAATGGCACCCCAAACATGGTCAGCAGTCTGTAAACGTGATAAAATCAAATCTCAAAAAACGTGCTTGGCTCGGTGCCAAAAAAAAGTCACGCGTTGGGCAGCCCATTCAAGTGAAAAAACTTGGTAAAGTTAAAGCAGGATATTCATGTTCAGTTTTTTTTTCATTCAACCAGTGAGTTGGACGAAAAAAAAAGACTGATAGATCCCTGCATCAACACAAATTATATGTGAAGCAGGGATTTCCTTTGCGCTTTTGTATTCTGACACGGGAGACTCCCCCATCAGGATACCCCATCTATAGCTGAAAAACTGGTTGCTTTTATTATCTGCATGGAGCTCATATTAATATAAACTACAGAAAGTTGATAGCAATAAATATTAAGCTAATCATGCGTCAGGTTACGGCAGGTCTGTACATCAGAGTGAACGTTGTTCCACCTAGCAGATCCACTGCAAAAATAATCACAAGCAAAACTAATGTGCTTAACAGTCTCCATTTAGAAACCGGATCTAATGAAGACCATTTATGAGTCTTTTGGATCCCGTGAGGAACATTGCTGTTGCTGACAGCTTGGCAGTTTTCATCTTTCATTACCCAGCTTCACAGAACAGTTTTATAACATCAGTAAAATGGGCAGTGAATCACTAACTAATTGAATGTTCTCATATCATCTTTTGGCGGATGTTGCATTCCACATACACGCGCCTGCATACTCACCCAGCACACATCCTTTGCACTGAGAGGCGTTTTTGAGATGAGATTTTTTAAGGATGTGATTATCAAAACATATCTACAGCAATCCATCATTGTACTGTATATAATGTGCACACACAATACAGATTTGGGGTTACAACAATCTAGAGGTCACGTTATAAAACAATGGGTGGTGTTAGGGAGTATCTGTGTCAGGAATGGACTTGCCAATAATGGTGGGACTCACCTGCCTTGTGGGCTGCAGTACCAGGGCTGGCCAGCGGGTGCTCTCAGCAATCAGAGACTCACCCCTGCAATCAGACAAACACCTGAAGCTGATTGCAGGGGTTGTATTTAAGGAATGACCAGACTCACAGTCAGGGCCTTGGTGTGTGTTTTTCCATGGGCCCCTGTACCTTGTATCCTGTATTCCTGTTCCTGTCTGACTTGTTGCCGACCCTGCCTGATCCTGACCTCTGCTGACTTCTCCTGCTTGATCCCTGGCTTGGGACCCTGACCATTCTCTGCCTGACCCTCTGTACCACGCTGCCCGTGAGTTACTGAACCCAGCTTGTGACCCTGACCACTCTCCCGCCTGTTCCTGGTACTCCGTTTGCCCGTTTGCTACTGACCCGGCCTGCCTGACTACTCTTTGTACTGTATGTATTGTTATCGGTGGGTGGTTTGGTTTGGTTTGTTTGCACTGTGTTTATGTTTAGTTTTGCACTGCGTTTTGTATTGTTAGTCTTAATAAATTATATTGTTTATACCATATCTGAAGCCTGCATTTCCCTGTGTCAGTCCACACACCTCTGGTCATACCTGGAGACCTGACATTCTGGATGCATTTGTGCATATTATTGGTTACAGTCAGGGAAGCCAATATTAGGACCTAGATATTGTTGATTAATGTTCACAAAGTACATGTCTGTGTATTGTAATTATTACCTTTTGTGAATGCATGGTCCACCCTGTATGGGTTCTTGCTTCTTTTGATTGGAAGATTTGCACATCTCTGCTTAAAGGAGAACATAAGCAAACTCCAAGGATTCAGCCACTTTGTAAAATGTAAAAAAAGGCATACTGTGAGTTAAACCCAATGAGGTACATGCCACATCCTGGACCTATCACTTTTATTTACATCTGACAGTTTTTTTTGATCTCCAGGAGGATAGCTATTACTAGACTCTGGGTCACTGACAAGTGAGTTGCTGCTTTCTTGCACACAGCATCTCTGCCTATTCCTCCCCTCCACTGTTCATTCACAGAAGCCTTTGTTTTTTGTGAATAGGTTTACATAATATAAAGCGCTCTGTGAATGGACAGGAGGAAGGGAGTTTCAGGCACAGCAGCTGCTCTCGGTGAAGGAACTGGGACCAAAAGCTCCCGTGCCAGAGCTTCAGAATATAGCAATAGCTATCCTCCCAGAGCTCTATAAAACGGTCTGTTTTAGGGCATACCCACATGTGTATTACACTTTGATTACACTCTGTGCTGATGATTGGCCTGCTTTAGTTACTTTGTAAGGACTAAAAATCATTAATGCTTACTTTTATTAAAAATAGCAATGGGTGAATGGCGAAGATTTTGTAAAGATGCCTGATAAAATGCCCTTGATACAGTAGTTTTTAATTGCATTTGGTGAAGATTTAATGTCTGTAGGGCAACCATAGACAGCCTAGCATTATCGTTTTTAGGAGAGAAAGCAATTTGAAAGGTTGGAGAACATTGTTCATGTACTTTTGTTTTCCCATGAGACAAGCTGGTAGTAGGAGTGAACATGTCTCTATTGCGTAAACTTGGAACACTTTTTGTGACTCAAGTCTTGCAATTTAGGGCAGAAGCTGTGACTCTTGACAATGTAAGGCAGTCTGATCATGCATGCACATCTTACCATTCCGTGAAGACATCAGGGAGTCTCAATTATCTCATGTTTTGTGCCCGGTTCACACCTATGTGTTTTTTAGTGCTTTTTGTGTTCTGCAGAAACTCACTACAGTCCATTTAACATGGTGTCCTATGGGACATGTTCACGTCTATGTGTGTTCAGTTGCTGCGTTTTTGAATAGAGTCAGGGACTTTCTTTCCCGCAGCAGATTGCAACATACACAGGCGTGAGCCAGGCAAACCCAGTGACTTTAAATAGAGCTGTGTTTCCCATGTTAACCAAATGTGATCAGTTAGTTTTACATTAGAGCCCTGCACCTAATTCTAAATTAAGGGATCCAATGCAGTGCTACAAGTGAAACTCTACCTAAAACCAAATGTGATAAAAATAAAAAAAATAATACATTTATAATAATTATATACTTAAAAAAAAACAAAAAATAAGTCCAAAAGAATATATCCAAAAAATATATCTCAAAAAAATATTTCTATGTGTTTTCTTCTTAGTGACACTCTTTTTCTTCTATAATAACCAAGTACTTCAAACACAAAAGGGCATCCTACCACCACCAGATGTCTGCTCATCTCCAGCAGTGTGACCTCACATAATACTATGTTTTGGTCTGACTGCACTTGTGATTCCACAATGGACTCTGAAGATCACTTAATGGATTATCAGTTGTAATTCCCACCTCGTTCGGGATGTTAGATCTCACCGCCAATTCACCTCATCAATGAAAAAGTCCAGAGTGCGTAAAGCTTTATAACATTTTAATATAAAAAATAATATACAAATGCACACTCACATCTAAATGGTGCCTCACCACACCAGGTGTGTACCGCTTTTGGTTATAATAGCTTGGCAATCTGAGAAAACTATGCCATGAAGAGTCAGCTGTATCTGCCTACAACAGTGTGCACTTCAATATTGACAACCTTCCAATATAGGAGTAACATCCACTGCCGATTCCACATCTGGTGGTGGAAGGATGCACTTTTGTGTTTTAAGTACTTGGTGATTATAGAAGGAAAAGAGTGTCACTAAGAAGAAAACACTTTTTTGGGATAGATTTTTTTGGACATATTCTTTTGGTCTTATTTTTTGTTTTTTTAAGTATTACATTACATTGAGTTTATATAGTAAGTATATAATTATTATAAATATAATGTTTTTTTTTGTATTTTTATCACAATTGGTTTTAGGTAGAGTTTTCTCTTGTAGCGCTGCATTGGTTTACTTATTCTTCACATAATCTTTTGGATTATTTTTTGTTTTTTTAAGTATATAATTATTATAAATATATTATTATTTTTGTATTATTATCATAATTGGTTTTAGGTAGAGTTTTCACTTGTATCGCTGCATTGGTTCACTTAATTTATTCAATATGCCTTATATGAGATAGGGGTTTTGTGAATAAGCGGCTACATAATTGCATATGTTATATTAATTAATTTTCACTATTTATCATGATTTGGTTTGTTGTTCATAGAAGCATGCAAGATTTATTGTTAAAATTGACCTGTTTAATTCTAAAATCATACACTGACATAAATCCACAACCTGACCTATACCTGCATCCTACTGAATTCCACTTTAAAGTGGTAATAAACTCCGAACCAAAAATGTAATATATTGCAGCTTACCAATCATTAGATGCATTTGTTAGGCTTTTTTCCCTCTGTTTTCACCTGGTGATCTGATCAGTAACACACCTCCTGTGTTAGAGTGCCCCAACTCTGGATGAAGGAGCACAGAGGCACTTTTGGACAGCAGCATTGTCAGTCTGGGAGGAGGGTAGTGTTAGATGTACTAACAAATTCGGTCTAACACTTTAAAAGCAGTTACAGCAACAGTTGTGCTCCTTTCGTTATTAAGGTTGTACATAAATAAAAGCTGACCATTGTAAGCACCCCTGTCAGTGGTAAAAGGTTTGTCTCAGCCCTTTAACAGCTATAGCTGCAGGTTAACTTGTTCTGCTGAAAAACAACAGACTTACTGGCAGGATCACCTGGTGAAAAAAGGAAAGATAGCCTTAAAAAAAGAAAACTAATGTAGCCACCACATCAAAGAATTGGTAAGCTGCAATATAATAAATGATTGTTTTTGGTTTAATACCTGCTATGTTATAAAAGACAGCTGCAATTTTCCCAAGTACAGTAGACTATACTACAATTGGACCTGTGATCTGATTTATAGCCTATGTTGTACAAGATACATGCTCTGTATTGCAAATAACCTACCAGTGACTTACTTGCTGCAGAACCCTATTACGTTTCCCTGTATAATAAAATAAAATTAATACAAACCCCTCATGGGAACCAGTCAGAAGGTTTAATACTAAGCATATATTTCCCCTATTTTCTTCTCAATCATTGCTGTTCATGTTGAGCAGATTACAGGAGATTACATAAACCTTAAAACAAACATTACATAGCGTAATGTGAAAGACCTACTAGAAATATTCACAAATATAAAAGTACTAACACCGTCCTTTACAGAAATTGAGATATCTGATACTTACAAAAGTATGTCGTACAAGTTGTTGTATGTTAGGTCTCATTTTTTCACTATAAGAAGGAAAAAATAAATTTACTTTACAGTTTGTGGTACTACTTGACAGGAAGTAAACTGGGTGTTTAAAAATATTTGGTATGCCCGCAGGAATTTTCTTTTAGCTAGTTTGGATGAGGAAATAGCCATGAAGTTGTGCAAGGGGGTTCACAGGTTTGACAAAATAACAGATTCTTTGTCGGAAAGTGTATTCCCATACACTGATCAACACTACCCCCACATCACATTGTCATATCACATCTCTGTTTGCATCCATTGCGATGTTGACAGATGCTAGCAATGACCAAATTGAGGGGATGGAGCTGGCTTCAAAAGAAGTCTGATGCTGGGTAGTAGAGTTCTTGGAGCAGCAGTGGACTCATACCATAAGACAGGGAAATTCAGTTTCGAGACTATTTTAAACACCTTACTCATTACTACTATATTAACCTTAAAGGCTAAGTCCACCTTCTTATGAAATTAAACTATGCAGTTGTTACAGGAGTATTGGTGATCTGAGTGTGAGGTATGACAAAGATGGAGCCTGCAGTATCTTTACCAATGAGGAGAGTACAAACACATGTTGATCGCTTGCTTATTCCAAGTTTAATGTGTTAAACAGAAATATATCACATTACACAAATAATTACTTTCTTTATAGTGACAGCACAGGTCACATGGAAAAGTCCATCAATTTTTATTAGAGAATTACTATTACTAACATATAGGATACTAAACAGAGAAAGTGAATGTCAGAACAAACACAAAACTGAACAAATTTAGCCTAAACAAAGTGTGACTATCCTGTCTTAAGAGAAGAACAGAAACACATTGCTCACTTTTTCTGAGTTCACTGTGAGCTTGTTGGTATTAGTCTCCTGAAGTCATACTACAAATCATTAGCGCTCTCTTTAGCTGCAGCCTAGCAATAGTATTACTGGGAGGCTTATTCATTTACTTGCTACACAGTCTAGGGGCTCCATTGTGTTGAAAACACTGGGCAGTATTGCTATATTGTTCTTTAGACCATGAGGTACATCCCCAAAACCTGCTAGAAAAACTCCCACTGATGTGATCTGCCTGTCCTGCCAAATCTATGAAATTCCAACCATTAGGAGATTGCTTCCAGCATCTCGAGAGAGTGAGTGTGCTTCCTTTTAGCAGTAGAGGCTTGGGGAGATTGCACTGAGTGCGCTCCTGTTTGGAAAGCAGAAGTGTGCTCGCTACTGGGACAGTGAGTGAGCTCCTAAATATGTCAGAATGTCCCAGAATTTAGTCAGGATGGGTTGATCCTCACAGTGAGAGTTTTCTGCCAGGCTTTGGGGATGTCCAACATTACTAATAAGGCTTTAAACTAGGAACAATATTGTAATGCCACACAGTGATTTTAACACACTGAGGCCCCTAGTCTATTTTCTAAAAATGTTGGTGGACTTAGCCTTTAATTTTGAAGAGCTTTGGTTTTTGTATTCTGGCACTTAGCCATACGTTTCCATGATCCTTCTTTTAATTCCTGTTTAGTGGCCCCAGGGTTACAAGACTTTTTCCCACTGTTTTTAGCTTCATTGTCCATCATTGTTTCACGAGGTGTCATCTTTTCCCCTGCTGGCTGTCTAGTCTATCTAATCTTTCACTGTCTTTCCATCACTATCTGGATAAATATTACATGACAGCAGCATGCTGTGCTTGATGCTTAAATGTCCCTTGTCATTCTCACCAGTGATGAACACATGGTACTTCTCCATCGTCACTGGTTACCATGGAGATATGTTTCTTGCAGTGGAATTCAACCCACACAGACATGAGTCAGTCATTTCATGACCCAGGCCTGGCACCCTGTCCTTTAACCCCATTAAGTTTGTATACTACATGTGCATTTAAACATCCCACGTTTTGTGATTCATTTCATAATTGCTCAAAGTTTTCTCAGCTTTAGCTATTAAAAAAAATCAATTTCTTCTTTGTTCATTAATGTTATACCAGGTGGTATGAAGGGTGGCAGTACCCTGAAGCATTGAGGTGTACTGGAGCTCAGTGTACACAAGGCTCTCTGTTTGTTATACAAAGCTAAATAGTAGTTTATGTACATATGTCTCATCTCATATATATTTTGGTATTGCACTAAGCATAGTTAAAGCGGTATTAAACCCCTAAATAAAAATGTAATATATTGCAGTCTACCAATCCTTAAATGTGGTGGCTGCATTTGTTTATTTTTAGGCTTTTTTCCCTTTAATTTAACCTCTTGATCCAGCCTTAGGGTGTCTCCACTCTGGATGGAGGAGCAGTGGAGACATATTTGGACACAATGGACAACAACAACATTATCAATCTGGCAAGAAAGTACTGCTAGATGCCACCAGATTTACAGCACAGATGACCTTGACTTAATGAATTAAAGACAAATTTCAGCTCACACTTTGTGAGCGGTTACAGCAGCAGGTTTTTAAAGAAGTTCATAAAAGTTGACCATTTTGAGCATCCGTGTTAGTGTTAAAGTGGAACTAAACCTTCCTACCCTTTACAGCCAAGAAAGCTGCCGCCTTAGCCTCTGTTTGATCTGCAGTTGCCATGGTGCTGCACATGTGATCAGTTATGACATCAGCCATTTGATGGCTTGACATTTCAGTTGACAGAAAAAGCAACTATCACTTTAATCATTCACAACATGGCTTGACACTAACTGGTTTGGGAAATAGTTAAATTCATGAGTTTAGTTCAGTTCCACTTTAGACCACGCTATGCGGTGTGGGTTACCGCATGTAATTTGCACAGAACTTGCACCGCATCCCTGTGCGAATTACATGCAAATGTCTGTGCGGTGCTATTTGAGCTATACATTTTGTATGGCTCAAATCATGTCACATCCACACCAAAAAGGTGCCGGACCCTTTTTTAAATCCGCACCTGAATCGCATCGCATGGGTTTTCTGGCAATCACATTGCGTTTTGTAATCTGTTTTGGGGTGTCATTAATTTATCATTGACACCCACACCAAATCGCATGAACGTGATGTGATTGCAATGCGGTGTGGGAAACACACAGGATTCGCAGAGTTTCCTGCACTGCATTTGTGTGAACCGGGCCTTAATGGTTTGTCTCAACCCTCTAACTGCCATTTTTGCTGGACAGTTTGGACTGTTAAAGGAAGTTGAATATGAACAGATTACTGGCTGAATCACCAGGTTAAGATAAAGCAAAATAAGCCTAAAAACAGAAAACTAATTCATCCACCACGTCCATGAATGAAAATAATATTAATATAGTAAACTTTTAGTTTTGGATTTAATACTGCTTTATAGTAGTATTTGTAGTTGCGAGACAATTCCATTATTTACCGTTAGGTTTGTTTAGGAGTTAAAGTGTTAAACAGTTTGACAAAAAGTGATGTTAAATTCAACAACTTACAGTTGTCACCAGAATGGAAAGGCGTATTTTTCCCAAATGCGAAAACTGACAACTGTCCAAAGAGGGTTTCTTCTCTCAATACGTTTGTGTTTTGTGGACAGAAAGTGAAGTTAAACAAAAATTTTTGGTTTCACAGATACACTTGTAGGTGGTGTAAAGTGGAATATCCTATTTCCTTCCAATACAGAGGGCTCATTTCCTATTGTTCACTAGCAGCAGGTTCATAGCTTTTTAAAGTGTATCTAAATTCAAAAACAATATATACTGTATTTTTCGCTCCATAAGACGCACCTGACCATAAGACGCACCTAGGTTTTAGAGGCAGAAAACAGGAAAAAAAATATTCTAAACCAATGGACTGCAGAAATAGTAGAGGAGATGACCAGAGACTACGGACATAGTACAGGAGATGACCAGAGACTGCGGACACGGTACAGGAGATGACCAGAGACTGCGGACAGTACAAGAGATGACCAGAGACTGCGGACAGTACAGGAGATGACCAGAGACTGCGGACAGTACAGGAGATGACCAGAGGCTGCGGACAGTACAGGAGATGACCAGAGACTGCGGACAGTACAGGAGATGACTACTGACCTTTGGGGAGGGGGGGGAGCGGGTCCCTGAATTTGACAGGTACCCGCTCTTACTTCTGTGGAGTTGTTCTTTGGTTATTGTGCGCTCTGCAGTCCGCTCTGCAGTAGGACCTTACCTGTTCCTCTATCCAGCGCCGCGCTGTCTTCCCGGCTTCTGTAGTGTGGGCGCTCAGCTTGACAGCCGGGTGCCCAGTGAGCATGAGCGAGAAGCGCTGCGCTCTGTGATTGGTCCGGCGGCTTCTGGGACCTGTCATGCGCATGCGCACTGGGCACCCAGCTGTCAAGCCGAGCGCCCACACTACAGAAGCCAGGAAGACAGCGCGGCGCTGGATAGAGGAACAGGTAAGGTCCTACTGCAGAGCGGACTGCAGAGCGCACAATAACCAAAGAACAACTCCACAGAAGTAAGAGCGGGTACCTGTCAAATTCAGGTATCTGTGAAACCAAAACTTTTTGTTTAACTTCACTTTCTGTCCACAAAACACAAACGTATTGAGAGAAGAAACCCTCTTTGGACAGTTGTCAGTTTTCGCATAGAGAAACAGGTAAGGTCCCACTGCAGAGCTGAGCAGCCGGCCCTGTATTCTGACACGGCGGCGGTGGAAATACCGGACCGGCCGCTCCATATTCGCTCCATAAGACGCACTGATATTTCCCCCCCTTTTTGGAGGGAAAAAAGTGCGTCTTATGGAGCGAAAAATACGGTATACCATGAAGGAAATCAGTATTTTATCCCCTGCTGAATTTGAATGTTTGCCCACTCACAAAGAAATGATCAGTCTAAAAATCAAATGGTAGGTGTATTGTAACACTGACAGACAGAATAGTAACAAAACATTCAAACGAAATGCATGTCTAACAAATGATGCACTGATTTGCATGTTCATGAGGGAAATAAGTATTTGATCCCCTTCACAAAACATGACTTAGTACTTGGTGGCAAATCCCTTGTTGGCAATCACAGAGGTCAGACGTTTTCTGTAGTTGGCCACCAGGTTTGCACACCTCTCAGGAGGGATTTTGGCCCACTCTTCTTGGCAGATCCTCTCCAATTCATTAAGGTTTGGTGGCTGACGTTTGTCAACTCAAACTTTCAGCTCCCTCCACAGTTTTTCAATCGGATTAAGGTCTGGAGACTGGCCAGGCCACTCCAGGACCTTAATGTGCTTCTTCTTGAGCCACTCCTTTGTTGCCTTTTGGGTCATTGTCATGCTGGAACACCCATCCATGACCCATTTTCAATGCCCTGGCTGAGGGAAGAAGATTCTCACCCAAGATTTGACGATACATTGCCCCGTCCATCGTCCCTTTGATGCAGTGCAGTTGTCCTGTCCCCTTAGCAGAAAAACACCCCCAAAGCAGAATGCTTCCACCACCATGTTTGACAGTTGGGATGGTGTTCTTAGGGTCATAGGCAGCATTCCTCCTCCTCCAAACACGGCGAGTTGAGTTGAGGCCAAAGAGCTCGATTTTGGTCTCATCTGACCACAACACTTTCAGCCAGTCCTCCTCTGCATCATTCAGATGTTCAGTGGCACACTTCAGACGGGCCTGGACATGTGCTTTCTTGAGCAGAGGGACCTTGCAAGCACTGTAGGATTTCAATCCTTGTCGGCGTAGTGTGTTACCAATTGTTTTCTTGGTGACTTTGGTCCCAGCTGCCTGGAGATCATTGAAAAGATCCTCACGTGTAGTTCTGGGATGATTTCTCACTGTTCTCATGATCATTCACACTCCACAAGGTGAAATCTTGCATGGTGCATCAGACCTAGGGAGACTGACAGTTGTTTTGTGTTTCTTTCATTTGCGAATGATTGCACCAACTGTTGTCACCTTCTCACCAAGCTGCTTGGCGATAGTTTTGTAGTCCAGTCAAGCCTTGTGTAGGTTTACAATCTTGTCCCTGACATCTTTGGACAGCTCTTTGGTCTTTGCCATGGTGGAGAGTTTGGAATCTGATTGTTTGATTGCTCTTGTGGACAGATGTCTTTTATACAGGTAACAAAATGAGATTAGCAGCACTCCCTTTAGGCGACTGCTTCAAATCTCAGCTTGTTACCTGTATGGAAGACACATGGTAGCCAGAAATCCTGCTGAATGATAGGGGATCAAATACTTATTTCCGTCATGAACATGCAAATCAGTGTATAATTTGTTCGACATGCATTCCTTTTGATTTTTTTGTTACTATTCTGTCTCTCAGTGTTACAATACACCTACCGTTTGTTTTTTAGACTGGTCATTTCTTTGTGAGTGGGCAAACATTCAAAATCAGCAGGGAATATACTTATTTCCTTCACTGTGTGTATATATATATATATATATATATATACACACACACTGTATATTTCTTTTTGCCAGTCCTTAGATTAGATGCCTATATTATTTTTTCCTTGATTTTCACTTGCAAATCATCCTGCAAAACACTTCATGTGCCTGGGTGGCTACTCTCACTTCACTGGACATGAAAAATTAGACCTTTATTTATCTCCATTACACTAGGGCAGATGGGATTAGTCATTTATAAAAGAAAGTTAAGGTTGTTTGTATTTTCATTTTAGCTCACAAAAAGTGACAATCACACTGTGCTTTTTTTGTGATCAAAATATATTTTCTGTCGATAATGTTTTTAGCACACAAAAAAGGAAATGAATGCAGCCACCACACCTAAGGACTGATAAACCACACTATCTCACAGTTTTGTTTTTGGCATTCCAGTATATTCCATAACATGTTACAAGTACATACAATTAGCCAAATCAGCCTCTGCTTATAGTCTAAAGCAGTAGTCTCCAAACTGCAGCCCGTGGGTAGAATGCTGCCCTTTGCTTTGCCTCTATCCGGCCCTCGCGGTACTATTCCTCCCACCCAACAAGGAGCCACCGTTCCGTCCACTAGCACCAACTATGGGGCATTTTTCCTTCCACTGACACCAATGATGGGGCACAATTCCTCCCACTGATGTAAACAATTAGGTACTATTCCGCCAACTAATAACGAGGATGGGGAACTATTCTTTCCTCTGGTACCAATGATGGTGCACTATTCCTCCCACTGACACCAATGATGGGGTACTATTCCTGCCACTGACACCAATGATGGGGCACTATTCCTCCCACTAACGCCAATGATGGGGAACTATTCCTCCCCCTGCCACCAATGATGGGGCACTATTCCTCCAACTGACACCAATGAGGGGGCACTATTCTTCCCACGAATTCCAATGATGGGGAACTATTCCTCCTAGTAATACCAATGATGGGGCACTGTTCCTCCATCTAATACCAGTGATGGGGCACTATTCCTCCTAGTAATACCAATGATGGAGCACTATTCCTTCCACTGATACCAATGATGGGGCACTATTCCTCACACTAATACCAATGATAAGGCAATATTTCTCCCACTAATACCAATGATGGGTCACTGTTCCTCCAACTAATACCAATGACTGGGAAATATTCCTCCTCCTGCAACCAATGATGGGGAACTATTCCTCCCCCTACCACCAATGATGGGGCATTATTCCCCCCAAGAATATCAATGATGGGGAACTATTCCTCCTAGTAATACCAATGATGGGGCACTGTTCCTCCAACTAATACCAATGATTTGACACTTTTCCTCCTTCCACTGTCTACCAGCACTATGTAATTGTTTTTACTCCTACTGACGCTGGGACATTTTCTACTCCAACTGGACACTCCAGCCCTCCTAAAGTCTGAAGGACAGTAAACCGGCCCTTTATTTAGAAAGTTTGGAGACCACTGGTCTAAAGCATACAGTAGATAGCTAAAATGTTGTTGATGGTTAAGTAACCAGAGGCAGAAATAACTCACTGCTCAGGGAACTCCTAGCAACCTTTGGAGAAAACCTTGGTTTTTATGAAACCCTGGTTGAAGATGGCTGGTCTAAAGACTCAAGACACCCTACCATTGTTATTTGGTCACTAAGTGCAGTATGAGTAGAAGGCTATTAAAGTATATGTAAACCCTCACCATGTAAAACAGCTCATTCTGTTTAAAATAGAAATAGTATTTAAACATTTGTGTATTGATATAAAAAGCAAAAATAATACCTTTCCCCCCTTTTTTTATAAGTGATCACAAATCCTTTGATCTCAGCTGCATAGAGAGGTGAGGGGGGAGAAACAGCATCAAGTTTGATAATTAAAGGAGAAAAAACTGAGCTAACAGCTCTTCTGCCTAGTGTAGTCAGTTTTTAATAGGAAAGCAGAGGGACTGGCGAGAAATTCAGGGACTTTAAGCTACCAATATATTGTTTAGATTCTAGGAAGAAATTGAAGCCTGGTCTCCCATTAAAAGTACAAACATGGGGAGAATGTACATATTTATTGCAGATAATGTTCTTGGTGTGAACAGAAGTCAGGACCCTAGTGCTGCAAGACAGAAGTGCTAATGACTTAATGATTTACCTTCAATTTGAAAATCTTTCTCAATGCTGGACAAGGTGAAATACGCACCTGTTGAGCTTATTTGATAAAGCAGGGAAAATGACAGTTATCCTTAGTAAAGTTAGTTAGAATTCTGTTTAGAGAATGCATTTTAGAAACAGAGTCTAATGTAATAATACCAGGAAGAGTGGCAAAGTGAAGGTGATGTTCAGAGCAGTCAATCACTTTCTAAGCTGAACTGGAAAAACTGTAGTTTGATTGTAACTGGTTGCCCTGGGTTGGTGGTATAAGCTAATACATGGCCACACGTTATCAAGCTAATGAGCTACATGGTGTTGGATCTAGATTTGGCATTCTCCTTCACTTTACATGTATTAACCTACTTACTTAAATATGATTAGGTAAAGCAGTAGTTCTTGTTGGCTATAGGTAGAACTTATAGGATTTCTGTGGTGTTCAGCCTTTGAAGAAAGTTGCATGTTATAAATACGATCCTGCAGCTGTCAGACTAACAAGTACTTTTGCTTATGACAAAATATCAACCAATATTTTGATTGGTTCCATAACACATTCTTCCATACAACCAACTGTCTAATTTTTTCCTCTAAACTCTGGGTAATACAGAAGTCATGGATGTGTTAAATAAATATTTTAAAGCTGTTTATCAATTAAGAAAGTAAAAAAATATTATAAAAGAGCCAATTCATGAAAAATTACGTTATGGGCTAATACTGATATCTATTTTTTTCTCTTCTAGAATCCTATTCTATTGCTGGCAGTGATGGCAGCATTTCAGCTTCCGTGGCTTCCATCCAACCTCAGCCCTCCACTAGCTCTGCACCTAGTTCCCCTGGATCCAGGAGGTCTGTCAGTACTCTGAAGAAATGGCTGACAAATCCAGTGAGAAAACTGAGCAGCGGCAGCCGCCTTGATCAGAGGCAAAAGAAGATTGAAAGTCGGCCAAAACGAGGCTTACCTGGCCGAAGAAGGAGTGCGGATGATGGCGGCAGGGGGAGCTTTGACCTTGGAGTGTTGCGGAAGATGGAGGACTTCACCCGGCCAGAAGATAAGAGTTTGGTTAGAGCATTTCTGTATTTATATCTTAAGAAAAGCAAGTGTAACTCGTTTCTGTAGTTTCTTTATTTTGTGTTACATAATTATATGTTGATGTCCCACCAAACTTTTATTTGAGTGGAGAAACATTAGAATTTTACAGCTGTTTGTTTGATTCCTGAGGAGATTCACCTTTTTGTCCTGGTGGCAATTGTCATCAAAACTGGACTTGAGGAGGAAATCATGAGTCTGTTTCTTCACCCTGAAAAGCAGGTAGAAAAAACAGCCAGTTTTTTTTAAGATTTTTGTAAGATTTGTAAGTGAAAGTAGCACATATTACACACATTACACTTGCTAGGCACACAGTAACCTCTTTGAGTGCCCCTAGATGTTAACCCCTTCCCAGCCAGTGTCATTAGTATAGTGTATAGCATTATCACTAAGAGATTGTATTAGTGTCACTAGTGACATCAGAGTCAGTGTTTGTTTCTGCCACATTGCCCACCACACTATCACAGTCCCACTGTATAAAACTTTAGATTGTGCGCCTCTTGAGGGTTGAATGATAATAAAGTTATATTGTCAATAATACAGAGAAGTATAGATTCATTTTTAAGGTATAACCGTCATTCTACTAACATGTTGTAGATGTGAAGGTCAAGGATAAGTGAAAGGGAAAAGAAAAAAGAAGGGGAGGGCCAGAAAGGAATGGAATTCAGGAAGGAGGACCAAGAGAGTGGACATCAATAGAGCAAGTAATTAGATCATAAATATAGCAAGAATTTATCAAAGTCTCGTGGGAAGTATGACTTAATCCAAGGAGACCAGATTTTCTCAAATTTATGAGTTTTATCTTGAAGAATGGCAGCAAGTTTAACATTGGTCATATGCCACATCATTTTGTTCTTAGCTAAGGTAGAACTAGCCAACCTGCTCTTTTCCTATTAATTTGTTTATATCAGTATTTAGATGGGTTGCTAATATCTTAGCAAAAATTGTAGCGTCATAATTAAGTAAGGAGGTTGGATGGAAATTAGACCATGATGTAGTGTCACTATTTGGTTTGTGTATCATACATATAGAGGCAAGGAGTATATTGGAATCCCAAGTATCCCTTTTTAGTAGAGCATTGTAATAAGATGATAAATGTGGAGCTAAAATGTCTGCCAATTTTTTATAATAGAGAGCAGATAGGCCATCCGGACCAGGTTTTTTTTGTATTTTGAATGATTTAATAGCCAATTTAATATCGACAATTGGCACTGTATTGGGTTTTCGAGAGTTTGATAATGTGATTTTGGTAAAGCATGTAATTGTATTAAGGTAAAGTATTCTTCAGTAGTAGAGGCCTGGTAAAGTTTAGCCAATTGGTTTCGGAATGTTTCTAAAGTTATAATTGGATTACTAGTCATGTTGGATGAGTTGATCTTTAATCTAATTGGTTTAAATATAGGGTTAGATTTGTGTAATCTGTTAGCTAAAAGAGTATGGGGTATATTACCAAATATGTAGAATTAGTTTTCTTTCCATCAAAGATATTATTATTATACAGTATTTATATGGCGCCAGAAGGTTTGCTCAGCGCTGTACATTATAGTTGGGGACAGAACATGAGACAATACAGTAACAATACAATACACGAGGGGTTCGAGGGCCCTGCTCTTTCGAGTTTACAATCTAGGAAGGAGGTGATAGTGGTACAGGAGGAGAAAGCTGTGGGGGATGGAGTGGTAGGAGGAGTGGAGGAGATCGGCTGTTAAGTGAGGGTGGGGTAGGCTTCCCTAAAGAGATGGGTTTTCAGGGTGCGCCTAAAGGTGAGGAGGGTAGGTGACACTCTGATGGATTGGGCTAGTGAGTTCCAGAGGATGGGGGAAGTCCTGGAGAAGTCCTGCAGTCGGGTGTGGGAGGAGGAGACCAGGTAGCTAGAAAAAGGAGGTCTTGTGAGGAGCGAAGAGTACGGGTTGGGTGGTATTTGGGTATCAGGTCGGTGAGGTAGTTTGGGGCAGTGTTATGGATAGCTTTGTATGTCAGTGTTAGTATTTTGAATTTAAGATATTTTTCAGCCTGTGCGGATAGGCACAAATTTAATTGCGTAATCGTACAAGACACTGGATTTTTTGAATGGATATCTTTTATAACAGAAAGTAGAAAATATAATTGTTTTCAAAATTTTTGGTCTTATGGTTTATATAATAAGAACAAAAAAAAAATCCAATGGTGATCAAATACCAACAAAAGAAAGACCTATTTGTGTGAAAAAAATGATATAAATTTAATTTGGGTACAGTGTTGCGTGCAATTGCCAGTTAACCTCCCTAGCGGTATTCCGGAGTGTAGCTCGGGGTAAAGTTTCAGTACCACAAGTGGTAACCCCGAGCTACACTTGGGCTTACCATGCGGCGTTGCTCAGGGATTGCCTGCAGCACTTACCTTGTCCTTCGCTCCCACGATGCGTCCCCTGCAGCGCCCCCTGGCCATCTCCTCCGGCCGATGCCGGCATCCGGCTTCCGTGTTCCGGTCCCTGTGACGTCAGGACGTACGTGCGCCAGAACCGGCGGCAAATTTGAAATTTTTTTAAAAATTTCATTTTTTAAAAAATGATTATTACATAGTAAAACATTGCTGTTTCAAAATATTTCACATACATTTTGTCCCTACTGCTTTGTCCTGTGCCCTGCCTGCATTTTGACTGTTCTTTCTGCCTGGAAACTTAGAAGAGTCCATGGCGTCCACAAAGCGTCTCTTTATGTCAAAAGTGGTTTTAGATCAGCTAGAGATCAGCGATAGTAAATCAGAACCACTTGCAGAATTGAGTGATAATGATTTGTGGGGAAATTCGGCATCAGACACTGAAAACGATTCTGCGACTTTGCTCAGTGATGTGCGAACTTGGCGCTATATTGCAAATTTCAGTGTTTTTGGTTTGATTATATTATTTAATTACATTTATTATTATTATATTATTATTTTTTATGATTATTTATTAAATTATAATTTATGATTTTGTGTTTCAAGTTTTATCATATCCGGAATGTTTACTAGACTCTTGCTCGGACAGATTTCAGTGAGTTATTCCTAAATTACAGGCCTTCAATAAAAAAAAAATACATATTTCCAGCACCAAAAATCTGAAATAATCATACCGCTAGGGAGGTTAAAGTAGCACAGTGCTGAATAGCAAAAATGCCCTGGTCATGAAAGGGGTAAAACCTTCAGGAAGTCAAGTGGTCAAACTCTAATAATACGCTGTCTCACCCCGTTTTGTACATGCTCAGTTGCTCTCTGTTTTTGGCTTTGTGCCGAAAAATGTAGAGGCCAATTTGCTGACAGTTTAAAGATTTACTGCTGCTCAGGGGCTCTGGACTTCAACAAAATGGCAGCCTCCAGCAAGAAGAGACAGTAACAATGCTGGAGGCAATTTACAGCACACACTCATTTTGTAGCATAATTATTAATGTGGAATGTATGTTCCTTGCTAAAGAACATCATTTTTTTCAAGTTTTTATGGGTAAAGTTCTGCTTTAAAAATAAGATATTCATGCAAAATAAGCTGTTAGAATGACTAAACACATCCAGTTAAAGAAAAAAAAACCTGACCAGTCTTCATTCCTTGCAGTGGAAGAGCTAATATCCAGCCCACTATCTAAAACCCTTAAAATGTGTCTGTGCCCACCCCCTTCCACTACATCATCACGTAGTCAGTGTACTCAGGGGCGGACTGACCATTTGGAAACTCGGGCACTGCCTGGGGGCCCGGGGTCAGTAGGGGGTCCCATGAGATGCCCCTGGTACCTTTTTCATAGGCTTTTTTGAGTTTTGGCAAGAACACAGGGGCCCCATGATCCCCTATTGCCCGGGGGCCCCATGAGTTGTCAGTCCACCCCCGAGTGTACTCAGATCAGAGAAACCCCTGTTTCAGCTCCTCAGTAGCAGCTCATTTTTTTTCCTGGTTCCAATCTGCTCACTGACGACAACATATAACCATATTATGTACTGGTAGGAGAAAGCCAAACTCCAAATTTTCAGCCACATGGTTTTCAGCTAACATGAACATTTGAGTACTGAGAATGTCTGCTCCATCTGTGACCAAAGTATTCATGTATGGTTTATTCTATAATGATAGGACACAGACAATGACTATAAAAAGGGAGTACCTTTCTATAAAGACGTGTCTTTCTGACACAGCTGAAATGTTATGTGCTTTATACAGCGCCAGTAGCTATTTATACTTGGCTATTTCCATATCTGCAGATATGAACGTGAAGCTTTCCTGTCTGATCCCAGAAGACAGAGGATTAGGGCTAGTCATCTTCTAGATGTTTGAGATATATTTAATATGCATATGCACAAGTTTACCATACATTTTCAGATGTGTGTGCCATACATTCTCATGGGCGTGTATGGAGCAATAAAAGCAAAGCACAAACCCCACACTGAAGGAAACTGATCTCCAAAGTCCATATACCTAAGGCATTGTAGATGATTTCCATGTGCTCATACCTTTAACCACTTTGTGCCAAGAGTACGCATATATGCAGCCTCTCGGCAGGTGGGCCTTGACATCAAGAGGCCATATATATGCATACCTAAATGTAAACAAACCCGTGCCCCACCCGGCACAGTTCTTGGCGCCTAACGGAAAGCTCTTGAATGCTACTTGCAATCGGGAGCTTTCCGCTCATGTGACCGCTGTGACACCCAATCACAGCGGTCACATGATCATAAACCCGTCCTGCCTCCTGCCATCAGAAGTCCCTTAAAGGGCCAGGAGGCGCCTGCATTAAAGGGTTACAAATCTGCTCCTTCTAGTTGCCTTTGGCTTTTATAATAATTTTTTGTAAAATAAATTCTTCTCTAAAGTCTGGGGAAGCATAGTTGCTAAATGGTTAGCACTTCCACCTGGTAGTACTGGGGTTGTTGGTTTGAACCCCAGCCACGGCACCTCCTGCCTGGAGTTTGCATATTCTGCCTGTGCCTGTGTGGGTTTCCTCTGGGTACTCCGGTTTCCTCCCACACTCCAAAGACATGCTGGTAGGTTAATTGGATCCTGTCTAAATTGGCCCTTGTATATGAATGTGAGTTAGGGACCTTAGATTGTACGCTCCTTGAGGGTTAGGGACTGATGTGAATGTACAATATATATGTAAAGTGCTGCATAATTTGATGGCGCTATAGAAGTACCTGTAATAAATAAAGTCTATATAAAGAAATTTTTGGATAGAGTATGGAAGGATTAGAGTATGTTTAATTTTTTTACTGCTGTCTGTGATCCTGGTAGGAAGATTCATCCCTCTTTTTTGTCCTGATGTCCATTGTCACTGACACAGAAATTTTGGGGAAATAAAGAAATCCTGTAATGGGGACACTTTTTTCCCGGGACTACTTTCTTTTGTTCACTCTTGAGAGATTTCTTCTAACTTCCTGCTGCATCTCCTGGAAGAAAGGGGAAATCTCCCCTACAGGACACAGACAACAAAAAATATCATGGCTTGAATTTGAACCTTTATTTATATAAAGCTAAAATTCATATACCTTAGAGGGATAGTAAAGGCTCATTTTTTAAAAAAAAAATAGATGTGTCATACTTACCTGCTCTGTTTTACACAGATCAGCCATGATCCTCTTTTCCTCAGATCCCCCCCACCCAGCTGTCTGGGCTCCTCCTCCACCCTCACTGAGTGCCCCCATAGCAAGCCGCTTGCTATGTGGACATTCGTGTATGTTTGCTCCCCAGCCACGGGGTGTGTCTCGCTTCTCACTGGCTGTAATTAACAGCAGAGGGAGCCAGTGGCTACCGCTGCTGTCTCTGAGTCATTGAGGAGGGAAAGAGCCAGGACAGCAGCTGCTCTTGTGCACATCGCTGGATCGCGATCAGCCTCAGGTAAGTACAAGTGGGTCTGCGGGGGAAAGCTGCATACTGAAGGTTTTTTACTTTCATTCATAGAATCCAAGAAGGTTAAAAACCATCAGCCTTTTCAACTATTTTAGCCTAAATTTTTTATGATTCTGATCCTAGGTGTGCTGAGTTAAGATTTCTCATAATCGTTTGCTTCTCCCTAGGCTAGTATGGTATCCTGTACTCATTACTGTACATATAAGTGATTCTAGTACCGTAATGGCTGTAGATCCAACAACACCAAAAAACTTCACGGGGAGCATTAGATGTACTAGCAGATTTAGAGACACAAATTAGCAAATTGAAGCTAAACTCCAGCTTACACTGCAGTAGCAGCAAACAGTTTTGTTCCTTTTGTTATAAACAGGGGCGGACCGACAACTTATGGGGCCCCCGGGCAATAAGGAATCATGGGGCCCCTGTGTCCTTGCCCACACTCAAAGCACACCCAAAAAACCCTATAAAAGGTACCAGGGGCATTTCATGGGGCCCCCTACTGACCCCGAACCCTCAGGCAGTGCTCGAGTGCTCAAATGGTCAGTCCGCCCCTGGTTATAAATAAATAAAAGCTGATCACTGTAAGCATCCCTGTCAGTGGTAAATGTTTTTTCTCATCCATCTAACTGCTACATATACATGACAGCTTTTTCTGCTGAAAAACAACAGACTTACTGGCCAGATCATCAGGTGAAAATAAAGGAAAAAATAATGAATCCGTCACATCTAAGTATTAGTAAACTGTCATATAGATTGTATGCTCTGAAGAGCAGGGCCCTCTGATTCCTTGTGTACCAAATTGTATTGTAACTATAATGTCTGCCTTCATTTTGTAAAGTGCGGTGCAAACTGCTGGCGCTATATAAATTCTCTGCACTAATAATAATATAGTGAATGTTTGCTTTTGGGTTTAATACCACTTTAAAATATTTTGAAGTGCTGAACATACAGTATACAGCATATGTAGCCATTTGCAGCCAGATAATAATAGAAATGCCTTTACCCTTCCAGTGCACAGTACATTTTCTTTTTTACGGCTACATTTAGTTACTGGCATATGAATCTCATTGCACTAGCTCTGGCACTTCTGCATTGTTTAAAAACAATTCATGTGGAATTTCTCTGGAAGCATCGTGCTGTGGTTTTTTTTCCACAAAAAGGAAGGGGGGCTTTTTAGATCTGGGCTCCAGACAAACTGCTAAAGACACAGATGAAATAAATACAAAGAAGCAGTTAAACCAGCCAAAAGATTTGTATTTCTGTCCATCCGATCCTGAGATTTAAACAGCTCTGCCACACAGCCAAGCCCTGTCTGTCAGGGGAGGGGACATGATTTCTCTCTGCTGCAATTAAAGCATATTTAAACCCGAGAACAAAAATATAATGCATTGCAGCTTACCAGTCATTAGATGTAGTGGCTGCATTTATTTTCTTTTTTCAGATTTTCTTCCTATTTTTTTTTTAATACCTACTGATTCTGCCAGTGACACACTTCCCATCCCTGGATGACAACGCTCACTCTCACCCAGGGGTGGACTGACCATTTGGAAACTCGGGCACCGCCCGAGGGCCCGGGTCAGTAGGGGGCCCCATGAGATGCCCCTGGTACCTTCTCAACAAATGCAGTGCTCTCTGATCAGATGAGGTGAAGATGGTGAAGTCACCGCCCAGCCTCTCCACCTCATCCAATCAGAGAATGTTTTGCATTCATTGAGAAAATCTAAATTGTTCCCTAAATGGCGCTTATGCTGAGTGAGCAAGTTCCTGTGGGCAAAAAACATCAGGGCAGCCTCTTTGCATGGGACCCAGAAGCTAGCAGAGATCACTGGAGCAGCAGTACCTATTACAGTGATTTCCAGCTCCTAGGGGCATCAGCCAGGTATGGCACATACAGTACATACTTACATTGGTCCAAGCTGAACCAATGTAACTATGCAAAAATAGCCATACCTGGGGTTCATCTTTAGTCCTCATGCACACTGGACATTTTTACAGCGGCTGTTTTTGGCTTTTGGTGTTTTTTTCTACAGCCAGTAAACTCCATGCACATGGGCTTTAATCATCGTTTTTGGCAGAGCCATTTTTTGGGTGGAAAAAACTCCCCAGAACTAGTGGGTTTTAGAGGAGTTTTTTAGCTGTACAAACGTTCTAGCACTTTGAAATGCAGTAAAACACGGCAAACTGGCGTTTATGGACTTTTTTTGAGTAAAAAATATTTTTGGGTGTAAAAAAATGCTAAAAAATGCAGACGCAGAAAACGCGACTAAACGCTAATGCAAAAACGCTAAAAAACTCAAGTTTTTAATGCAACTTTACACAGCTAACGCTACCAGTACTATACATTCACAATCTGACCATACAACCTTAGTGCAATCAATGTAATATAGGGACCTACCTAAGCCATCCAATCAATCAATCTGTATCTAAACAGACAGGCTCTTGCACTATTGTACAGTCAGATAGTAAGACGTATGGTGAGCTTTAGAACCCCTGTCAGGTTTTTACTGCTCTCTGAGGCTGTTTTAGAGATATTATGCTTCAATTTCTGTCCTGCTGACAAAGTCTCTATCTGCAACACAGACAGAATTAAAATGGTTTTCAGTAGAGTAGGGGAAGGTTACAACCCCAGTCAGATTTTCACTTCTGTCTGTGTCCCTGTTGCAAATTTCTCCTCACTTCCTGTCTGGTAAAATCATTGTCACAGACCAAAAAGGAGCAAATAAGAAAAGTTCCATGTTAGGATTCACATTCATGTTAAATAATAAGGTCTTGCTTCTCCCCCAGCCTTCAATGGGACAGTGTAAGGATAAGCAGCAGGCTGGAGAGCTCATCTCTCTGTCACTCTGCACTCTCCTCCTATCAACATGTTTCTTTGTTAGCAGATTAACACTGCAGAACAACTAATTTGTTCTTTTTGTTGCTTTTCCCTCAGCCAGTCTGAGATCTGTTTTACTGTGGAATGAGTGAGGCTCTTACTGCGACAAATCATGTAGATACTCTGCTTGCATTTTAAAAATCTATATTTATGATGTATTAATGAACACAAGCTGAAATGTAGGCAAAAATATTATAGGTACATTAGCTATAAGCTACTTATAACAATTTTTGCCCCACTGGTGGCTGCCGCTTCGTTATTGAAAAATGTTAGGCAGGGTATATATGGACAGTTTTTTTTTTTTCATTTAACCAGTGGGTTGAAGGAAAAGAAACTAACAGATTCAAGTGATGTAGATGTGGGGATCTCCACTACCACAGTGTTGTATTCTGACAGCGGAGACTGTCAGAATACACAGAACATCGCTGCTGCAGCCATTGGTTGCAAGCACTGATCAAATGTTGGTTTTCCAGCAAGACCTTTTGACTAAAGACCACCTTCTGAACAGACAGGGGTACACGTGGACCAAAATTCAGCTGATTCCTGCTGAACTAGCCAAATTTCGATACGTATACACAATGTCCAGTTTTACTTACCTTCAGCCTCTGATGGTGATGTCACCGCTGAAGTTCCGATGGTGAAACGGACAGTCAGGAATGGAGCAAAGCAATCACAGCGGGTAATTTGCTATGCAGCTCCTCCATTTAGAAAAAAATCTTGTGTTCTTTTCTCAAGTTTGAACGTTTTATTAGGTTTTAAACATATCAGCTTACACTTAGCCATAAAGTAATGGGGTATCGAAAATCTGCGTGCAGGGAGACACTCACAAGAGTAGACAGCTAGAAATACAGGCATCACTGTTGGATCAGCTAAACAAAATGCAACAAAAAATTGCATAGACGGTCTAATTGTAGATAACACCCACAAACAGTAGAGTGTAGTAAGAAAAAAAGGAAGAGTAGCTGGTTGGCATTCGCTTGGCTCACCTCAGCCATAGCCAGGTTGTGTCGTGAGAATGTCCAGAGTGCAATGAAGGGGAAAGAGAAGAAGAACAAGACAGGGGAAAAGAGGGGAGGAGGAAGGAGATGGATCTGGGGATCCTCTGGTAGCACCCTGGGGGATGTTAGTAAAAGACATAGGCAATAGCGAAGTCACAGTTCCAAGGCATTAAAGTTGGGAGTAAGCATTTATTCATCCAGGGCTGCCAAACGTTAAAGTATCGTCTCACCTTGTCTTGCAGGGTTGCCTCTGTCTTAACGTGTATCATCGTCTGGGTAACTCTATTTTTAATAGCAATAACACAAAGTGAAGATGTCTTTCAGGACCTGGCAATGGTTGGTTTTGCAGCTGTCATGATATAAAAGAGGAGGCAAGATTGGTTCCGGATCAGTTCCAAGGGTACAATGTTCAGTAGGGCTATCTAAGGGTCGGGTTGCAGGTGTTTATCATCTTGGATTCTTTTCAAAGGTGTTCTGTGTATGGACTGTAGGAGATAATGACATTTATATGCCTCTTGTCCAATTTTTGCCCATACTTCAACTTTAATTTGTGCATTTTTCCTTGTAATTCAGCCTTAAAAATGCACAAATCAAGAAGAAAAATGGGCACAGTGGGTGTATGCCAATAAATACAATGAACAGTTCTCTCATCCTTTGCCAATATAGATTAGGGATTTGCCCATATATAGGCAGATTATTCTTCTATGTCATTTTTTAAAGCCTGGAAAATACATGCAGATGGTTATCTTGGAATTCATATGTATGTGATTGAAGGACAGCCTGTGTTGTAAGTGCTGCATGGTTGGGTGTACACCAATATTCAGAAACACTTGATAAAGGAAGCTGCATAAACGTGAAGTGGAATGAGACAGTTCCTACTCTTTAGATCTCAGAATAAGCTGTACGCGACGTGAATGTAACGCAGAGTACTAATCCTTCAGTGTAACGATTCACAGCTTGCGGAAGACTGAGTTCCCTACAGCTTCCACAATACATTATTCATGTGCCGAGAAAGCCTCTCCTGTCATTCTCCCTGACTGTGGAGACCTTCCTAATATTACCATGCTAAAGTTATTTATTCCGTATTTTTCCACTTCTCTTTTTCTATTCATAAATAGCATACATGTGGTTATTGAGAGCAAAGATTTTCCACATTTCATGTTGTTTTATGAAATCCCTGCTCTCCACATCAGATTGGCTGCTAAACCCAGAAACCCCTTGCTGTCAGGTCTTCTCATGTCTCAGGCTGTTACCAGATACTCAATCACTGTTGTCTGACTGGAGGATTTTTCTCAGAGGCTCTGACAAGAAGCTGATACCCTACATTCAGCTAAAGTGACAGTCAGTGCTTCTCTTAAAAAAAAAAAAATCAAGCATCTATGAAATGTAATTACAGAGGCAGGGAAATAGGAACTTCATTAAATTAAGTGAATTGTGAAAGTTTAATTGTTCATTCACATATGAATATATTGTACAGAGTACTGGAAAGTTTTAGGACTTTAAGATAATGAAGTATAATAAAATATAAATTGCATTTTGCAAAGGAGTATTAATTCCAATTTAATGCATGTTTAGTTTTGGGTGGGCGTAAGCCTGTTCAGGCATGGTCAGCTTCTAATGAGTGGGATTCTTGAGAGGAGGATTACAGTGTATGTAAACCGTAACAATCAACTTCCCATATTTGCTCCCTTTTGGTCTGTTAAATATAATGTGGGGGTCTACTCAAATGTAGTTCTTTTCATGTACATATCAGGGGTTTTGACTACTTTGATTCAAAAATAAAGTTCAAAATCTCACACAGAAGGTTACCCTTGCAGGAGTTTTCAGCGACACAACGAAAATAGAAATTTTCCAGCCTCCTGGATGGGATAGTTTCTGAGTCTGCCTCTGCAAAGACTCACTGCGTTAAGTCTTTCAGCCTTCTGACAAACCAGCTGGCCAGCTTGGGCTGCACAGGCTGAATTAAACGCAGTCTCATAGGCGACAGCCTACTCTGATCAGATTGCCTGTCTGTGAGCCCAGAACAGATACTCTCCCGCTTCTCCATCCCTCCGTGTTCCTGTAGCAGCTTGTCTCCAGGGCTCTGAACCATAGACAGCCCCTATGGCTAATAATCAGGATGCTGGTTTCTAATAAAATGTGGACACAGGGTTATAGGTTTCATTCATCCTTTCCAAATTGCTACAAAACCTCTGGAATCCAAAATCCAATCCAGGAGATGCCAATGCTGGAGAAAACTGCAAAACCCTTTTTTCTCACTGTTACTGGCCGGATCACCAGGTAAACATGAATGCAGCCAACAAATCTAAGGAGTTGCAATTTATTAAATGTTTGCTCTTCAGTTTTAATCCACTTATCATATTAATCTCTAAGTATATAGCCAAGCATGTTTTTAAAGCCCAATTAAAAAAGTATCCCCTGCAATGGGGTTGTGCCTGCACTGCAGTGGTTAATTGCTTATTTTGATCTAGAGGAACAAAAAAAAAATATTTATTTACCCAATCTGCTGCTCATACTTGCAGCTTCTTCTTCTCCATGCACCAGAGGTCTAGTGTCCTGACGTCATCAAGACCAACGCAGAGTCCATAGCCCTTCACTGGACATGATGATGCTTAACCCCTTCACACCTAAGGGTAAAACAAATCTAAATGCCTAAGCACAATTCTGCAATGTTGACATGTGATAGTAAAACCGTACATATCACCACAACTACTTTGTACATCCAGGTGAATTATACCTTGATTTTTTTCAAGACAAATTGGGCTTTCATTTGGTGGTAAATGATAATGGATATCTCCTGATTTTTTTTTATCAAAGGAAAACTGGCCCAAAATAGTAAAAAAAAACATTTTTTTTTATTTAGCTGTGTGTTTCTTGTTACGACCATAACCTACCACCAAAGAACAACCCAAAATAAATTCTCCAGCTCTTGACGATCGCAGCAATACCATATATGTGTCTGTTATTTGTTGTTTGTACCTGTAGTACACCCCAGAAACAATAGTGTGCGTTTTGTTTTTGTCTTTTTTTTTTTTACCTAAAACACACTGACACTGACATTAACACTAACTGACACCAAATTTTTTTTAAAATCCTGACCTTTGACCCTGACCTTGATCTAAACACTAACTCTGGCACTGAACTAGATCAAACCTTGATCTAGGTCTTTTTCTTAATTTTTTCTTTTATTTTTTAATATTTATTTATTAATCTTTTTTTTTTTCTCTCTGTATGCCAGGAGTTAGAGAGAGATACAATGTATCTCTCTTCTCCATTCATAGAGAGAGAAAAAAACAAGGGGGCTGGACTGCACAATGACTGATCACTGTGATAGCCAATCAGAGGCTATCACAGCGATCATGTGACCGGGAGTCCCGCATCCTGATTGTTAAAACGGGACCCGGTGCTCTCAGTGACACCGTGGTCTCAGTGCGGCATGCTCCCAGCACAAAGACAGGTACGCAAATATGCGGCCCCAAGGAAAAAAGCCCAGTTCCGTGAGGCCCGATATTTGTGTGACGTCGGCGGAAAGGGGTTAAGGACAGGCCACTGCCAGAGCTTGGGGGAACGCTTTCTGCTGAGGGAGCAGAGGATCAAGTAAATAAAACAGTTTCTCCTCTTCCCTGGAAAAAAACAAGCTTTCAACTCTTGCAGTGCAGACGCAACTCCACTGCAAGGGATAATTGAAAATTTTCCCAGAGTTGAGCTTTAAGTTTTCTATAAATCAGTGAGGGCTTAGACGCTCTGTCTGGTTTTGAATGCTGAGAGAGTCTGAGATGAAAGCACCACAAATGTTAATTGTCCAAATATAGATTCATTCTGAAATAAGATAAAATACTTAATCACAAAGCCAACATTTTTTCAGGGGCTCGAAGCATATATATAGTGAGATTTTTGAAGCACAACCTACACAATACAATATAAAATTCCAAACATTTTATTGCATGATTCCATCAGTTTAAAACAATTATAAAATATCCTAGAATCAATCATACAAAAGCACCCCCAATTATCATATTTTTTCAACTATCACAACAACTTAGTGGATCAAATCTCCTCTGATGTTCTTTAAATTCACCAACAGATCATTTAGGATGGACTCAGTGTAGCTTTATGTGTTTCTTGGATAATAATCCACTTCTTCAGGAGTGGACATAGGAGGAAGAGAATAAAGTAGCTGCTCTGGAATCCTCCAATGGCAGTGACTACCATCCAGCTCGAAAGGTCCAAGAAAGGGACCATGATAGGGAACCAAGCATGCAAACCCCCAAAGGGACAGCCCCCGATAACACAACAGGTAAGTATATTCTTTTGTTACATCCATTCCACCAGATGGTAGGTAGCACCCTTTCATCATCTTCGACTGATGCATGCCCATTTTCTAATTTTCATAAAAAAATTAAGGTACATTAGTTCTTATTTAAGGTAGCAGATAATTTACTAATTTACTATATGTTGGTACGAAGCATTGGGGAATGGAAGGAGGTATGTCGTTGATAGGGATTATATAAATTTACATGTTTCAAAATTTTGAGACATTAGCATGCTTGAAGTAACATTTTTTTCTATAAAGGAACAACATATCCTTCCATGGAAATGTGTTAACAAATTTTCCTAGAATAAACATCCATCTCCCCGCAGGTACTTGGAATGTGCAAAGGTGTTGAAGCAGATGTGAATTGGGTATATATACATTTTCCACCACAAGGAAACTAGTTTTGTGTGAGAACAGCCTTCCTGATCAAGATGAAACACCCTTTCCTAATAGATTTCACACAGCCTATCTGTACTGAAGTATAAATTGCTTTGGCTCAAGCTCCAACATGATATCAGAATGTACAGACTGAGTGAAAGAGAAACAATTGTTGTGGTTTATGCTACAACACAATCTCTTGTTTGTTCATCCCTTCCTCTCTGTACCATTTGCTGCTAAATGCTGTTGGGAAAGCTCTAGCTAAAACAAGTAAACAAGATCACATAATCGGATTATTGTCAGATAACAGCCGCATTTACGACAGGGAGTATGGTTCTACAAGCAGTCAAAATGTCAAGAAATCCTTGTGGTGTGTCAGGAAAGGCAGACTTTCATTCTAGAAGCCTGAAAAAAGACAGATGAGAAAAATAAGTATATAGCATGATTTTCCATATACATAAATCCTTCCACAACAGTGGTGATTATTCTGATGCAGTTATTATGGTACATCGAGCAATGACCATTTATGAACATTGGAGATATAATTGATTTATAAGCCATCACAGAACAACTATCTTTGAATGTCCTGGGAACAATTGCACCTTAGAGAACATTGTCATCTCTTTGGCTGTGGCAGATACCCATGACTGATTGCCGCCAGAAAGAAGTGATTGGATGTGGGATTTTTATCTGATCACTGTTGTGCAAGACACACCTTAGGGGTGCCTGGCCAGAGTCCTTCAGATGGGCAATGTGAAATGGATCATTATTATTATTATACAGTATTTATAAAGCGCCAATGGTTCGCTCAGCGCTGTACATTACAAAGGGGGACAGAACATGTGACAGAACAATACCAATACAATGCAAAACATGAGGGGATCGAGGGCCCTGCTCTTTCAAGCTTACAATCTAGGAGGGAGGGGATGGTGGCACAGGAGGAGATAGCTGTGAGGGATGGAGTGGTAGGAAGAGTAGAGGAGGTCGGCAAGTTAGCAGGGGGTGGGGTAGGCTTCCCTGAAGAGATGGGTTTTCAGGGTGCGCCTAAAGGAGAGGAGAGTAGGTGATAATCTGATGGGTTGGGGCAGGGAGTTCCAGAGGATGGGTGACATTCTGGAGAAGTCTTGGAGGCGGTCATGGGAGGAGGAGACCAGGGAACTAGAGAAAAGGAGGTCTTGTGAGGAGCGGAGTGTGCGTGCTGGGCGGTACTTGGATATTAGGTCGGTGATGTAGTATGGGGCAGTATGGTGGACAGCTTTGTACATCAGTGTTAGGATTTTGAATTTGATCCGTTGCGCAATCGGAAGCCAGTGAAGGGATTGGCAGAGGGGGGTGGCGGAAATGGAGCGGTTGGAAAGGTGAATGAGTCTGGCAGCCGTATTCAGGATCGACGGAAGCGGCGATAGCCAGCGGCAAGGCAGGCCAGTGAGGAGGGAGTTGCAGTAGTCGAGTCGTGATATGATGAGGGAGTGGATGAGCTGTTTAGTGGTTTCTGGGGTTAGGAACGTGCGTATTTTGGCGATGTTGCGGAGGTGGAGTCTGCACGAGTTTGTTAAAGATTGGATTTGGGGCTGGAAGGATAGGTTGGAGTCCAGAATGACACCAAGTACTCTGGCCTGCGGGGCGGGTTTGATGGTGGCGTTGTTGGATGTGATGGAGAAGTCAATGGGCGTGGTGTCCGGGCTGGGGGGAAGACAAGAAACTCGGTTTTGGAGAGGTTCAATTTAAGGAAGTGGAGCGACATCCAGTCGGATATGTCGCTCAGTAGGTGTGTGATTCGGGCGGAGACCGAGGGGGTGAGGTTGGGGGTTGAGAGATAGATTTGTGTGTCGTCGGCATAGAGGTGGTAGTTAAAGCCGTGAGAGTGTATGAGTTGGCCAAGGGAGGAGGTGTAGATGGAGAAGAGAAGGGGCATGAGGATGGAGCCTTGAGGGACCCCAACAGAGAGGGGGAGTGAGGGGGAGGTGGTAGCATTATAGGTAACGCAGAAAGAGCGCTGTGACAGGTAGGATGAGAGCCAGGAGAGAGCAGAATCTCTGAGGCCGAGGGAGTGTAGTTTTTTAAGGAGGAGGGGGTGGTCGACTGTGTCGAAGGCCGCAGAGAGGTCAAGGAGTAGGAGCACTGAATAGTGGCCATTAGCTTTGTCGGTTAGCAGGTCATTGGAGAGTTTGAGTAAGGCAGTTTCGGTGGGATTGTTTGAATAAGGTGGCTAACTCTACATATAGAATCCAAAGGCAGATTATAAAGTGCCTGATTATCTGTGGCAAACCACAGTTGATTTGTGGGTCACCAGCAATGCAAGGCAGAGCTTAAATTTTTCTGATGTGCTAACCAGTAAGCCTTGGGTGCAAGTATAATTTCCTAGGATATGAATACACATGTATTTGTGAGGGTCAGGTGATGCAGGATCTCTGACAATCTGGCAATCCCACATTTGTGTGATGTGTGTTCTTTGGAAATCAATTCATATTCAAGTATCCAAATTTCCAAACTTTTAATGTTGGTTGTTGAATTTTTAAAAGCAATGGGACTGATCAGAAATTCTCGCTCAATTTCCATTTCATGGCTGTTGTGCCATAAACAATGGATGTACATGTGTTGGGTTGGCAAGAAGATATGGAGATGCTGAAATTGATTGCAAAGAAATGGTTAGCTTATATACACTGCTCAAAGAATGAAAGGAACACTTTTTCATTAGAGTATAGCATCAAGTCCATTAAACATCTTGGGATATTGATCTGACCTCATTATTAGCCTTAGCTTTCCACAATGTGAATAACTCGTATACCAAATAGTATCAGATGAATGTGAAAAATAAATTAAATAATTTTTTTTTCTTTCAAATCAGTGAAAAAATATATAAATAAGCGTCCAACAAAAAGTCCATTAATTATATAAATAAAAATAATGGTTCGTGCACCAGTAATTCTTCTTTAGACTTCTCATACAATGTGAATAAAAAACCTTGAATATCCACCACTACATGAATTGGATCCACTCACCAGAGCTCCATGCTGGTAAGATTATAAACATGCTCTTGGAGCAACGATCTGCAGCAGTACACACAAAATGATAGAACTCCTTCAGATAGCAATTGGCTCCTCATATAATCAGAATGGGACATGAAGGAAGAAAAAAAGGAAACCACATAGTGTAAAACCATCCAGGCTTTATTCAATGCAAAAATGTGTTAAAACCACTTGCAGTAATCAGTGTCAGAGCCAACACTAACATAACAAGCATAAGACATGGATCTATTAGGTATTGCTCTGGTCTATACAGACAATGGCAGCTCACCCATACGTGGTGACATCACTTTCAAGGTATGAGAGAGTGAGCGATTACACCAAATTTAAACACCTGCTCCCAATTCACACCTGAGACCTTGTAATACTAATGAGTCACATGACAACAGGGAGAGAACATGGCTAATTGGACCCAATTTGGACATTTTCACTTAGGGGTATACTCACTTTTGTTGCCAGCAGTTTAGACAGTAATGGCTGTGTGTTGAGTTATTTTGAGGGGACATCACATTTACACTGTTATACAAGCAGTACACTCACTACTTTACATTGTAGCAAAGTGTCATTTGTGCTGTCACATGAAAAGATAGAATAAAATATTTACAAAAATGTGAGGGGTGTACCCACTTCTGTGAGACACTATATATATATATATATATATAGACACACTTCTCAACAAAAATTAAAGTAATTAAAGGAGCTGGAAAGGGCTGTAGAAGGTCCTTAAACCATCAGCAAGACCAGTATCTGCTCCTTTTGTGCAAGGAGGAACAGGATGAGCACTGCTAGAGCCCTACAAAATGACCTCCAGCAGGCCACTGGTGTGAATGTCTCAGACCAAACAGTCTGAAACAGACTTCATGAGGGTGGTCTGAGGGCCCGACATCCTCTAGTGGGCTCTGTGCTCACTGCCCGGCACTATAGAGCTCGATTGGCATTTGCCATTGGACACAAGATTTGGCAGATCCGCCAATGGCATCCTATGCTTTTCACAGATGAGAGCAGGTTCACCCTGAGCACATGTGACAGACGTGTAAGGGTCTAATGAAGCCGTGGAGAAAGTTATGCTGCTTGCAGCATAATTCAGCATGACCATTTTGGTGGTGGGTCAGTGATGGTCTGGAGAGGCATATCCATGGAGGGATGCACAGACCTCTACAGGCTGGACAATGGCACCCTGACTGCCATTAGATATTGGGATGAAATCCTTGGACCCATTGTCAAACCCTACGCTGGTGCAGTGAGTCCTGGGTTCTCTTGGTGCACAAAAATGCAAGGCCTCATGTGGCAAGAGTATGCAGGCAGTTCCTGGAGGATGAAAGAATTGATACAATTGAATTGTCCCCATGCTCACCTGACCTAAATCCAATAGAACACCTCTGGGATATCATGTTTCGGTCCATCTGATGACGCCAGGTTGCACATCAGACTGTCCAGGAGCTCAGTGATGCCCTGGTCCAGATCTGGGAAGAAATACCCCAGGACACCATCTGTCGTCTCATTAGGAGCATGCCCCGACATTGTCAGGCAAGCATACAAGCACATGAGGGCCATACAAACTACTGAGTACCATTTTGAATTGCTGCAATGGATTTCATCAAAATGGACTAGCTTGTTGCATCATTTTTTCAGTTTGATTTTCGGGGGAGCTTTGAATGCTGTCCTCTGTAGGTTGATAATTTTCATTTCCATCAAATGATGGGGCATCTTTATGTTCCTAACACATTACCCAGTCCATATCAGAATAGATATCCAGCATGATATTTTTCCCCATTGAGATCTGATGTGTTTTCAAAGTGTTCCTTTCATTTTTTTGAGCAGTGTATATACTGTGTATATATGAGTGTGTGTGTATATATACAGTTGCAAGAAAAAGTATGTGAACCCCTTGGGATTACATGGAGTTTTGCATGAATTGGGCATAAAATGTGCTCTGAACGTCATCTAAGTCACAATAGAAGAACACAGTCTGCTGAACATAATACTACACAAACATTAGATGTTGCCATGGTTTAATTGCACATAACATGTAAACATTCACAGTGCAGGGAGGAAAAAGTATGTGAACCTTTGGACTTAATAACTGGTTGACCCTCCTTTGGCAGCAATCACCTCAACCAAACATTTCCTGTAGTTGCAGATCAGACCTGCACAACGATCTGGAGTCATTTTGGACCAGTCCTCTTCACAAAACTGTTTCAGTGTAGCAATATTCTTGGGATGTCTGGTGTGAATTGCTCTCTTAAGGTCATGCCACAGCATTTCAATCGGGTTGAGGTCAGGACTCTGACTGGGCCACTCCAGAAGGCGTATTCTGTGCTGTTGCAGCCATTGTTTTGTTTAATTACTTGTATGCTTTGGGTCATTGTCCTGTTGCATCACCCATCCTCTGCGGAGCTTCAGTTGGCGGACAGATGGTCGTACGTTTTCCTGCAAAATGTCTTCATAAACTCTGGAATTCATTTCCCCATCAATGACAACAATCCGTCCAGGCCCTGAGGCAGCAAAGCAGCCCCAAACCATGATGCTCCCTCCACCATGTTTTACAGTGGGGATGAGGTTTTGATGTTGGTGTGCTGTGCCTTTTTTTTCTCCACACATAGTGTTGTGTGTTCTTCCCAAACAACTCAATCTTGGTTTCATCTGTCCACAGTATATTTTGCCAGTAGTGCTGTGGAACATCCAGGTGCTCTTTTGCAAACTTCAAACGTGCTGCAATATTCTTTTTGGACAGCAATGGCTTCCTCCGTGGTGTCCTCCCATGTACTCCATTCTTGTTTAATGTTTTCCTTATTGTAGATGTGTCAACAAAAATGTTAGCATGTGCCAGAGATTTCTGTAGGTCTTTAGCTGACACTCTGGGATTCTTCTTTACCTCATGCTGCATTCTGCACTGTGCTCTTGCAGTCATTTTTACAGGACGACCACGCCTAGGGAGAGTAGCAACAGTGCTAAACTTTCTCCATTTGTAGACAGTCTGTCTTACCATGGACACATGAACAGCAAGGCTTTTGGAGATACTTTTGTAACCCTTTCCAGCTTCATGCAAGTCAACAATTCTTGATCGTAGGTCTTCTGAGAGCTCTTTTCTGCGAGGCATGGTTCACATTAGACAGTGCTTCTTGAAACCAGTAAACCCAACACAGGTGTGTTTTTTAAGGGCAGGACAGCTGTCAGAAACACATCCAATATCATCACACTGATTGAAGTCAAGGTTGGCTCACTCCTGGCTCCAATTAGCTCTGGGAGAAGTCATTAAGCTAGGGCCTCACATACTTTTTCCTCCCTGCACTGTGAATGTTTACATGTTATGTGCAATTAAACCATGGCAATATCTAATGTTTGTGTAGTATTATGTTCAGCAGACTGTGTTCTTCTATTGTTGTGACTTAGATGACATTCAGAGCACATTTTATGCCCAATTCATGCAAAACTCCACGTAATCCCAAGGGGTTCACATACTTTTTCTTGCAACTGTATATATATATATATATATATATATTTTATTGTTTTTAATAAAATGCTGTGTCGGTACCTAGCCTAATTGTAAGTAACAGTAGAAAAGTGGAAATTTGTGTTCCCATTTGTGCCATATATAGCATATTCCATCTTAAAGGTTCTTATACAGTCCTTCACTGGAACACTTTTCTTTTCTGTAATCACTTCCCTTTTTAGGGAGAATTATCCCCTAGTCAGGCATTTACTCATTTTAGGTAGCCAGAAGGGATATTGCAATGTAAAACACAGACTTGTTAAAAAAAGAAATGAGTCATAAGAGGCCTCAGAGGTATGATGGGCTGGTTCATCTGTAGGGCAATATAGATTAGATAGTCTGAACTAACAGCCTGAAAAGCTGTTTTTAGGGTCATGAACTATCTTAATGACAGGAGATAATCCTTTCTTCTTGCTAACTGTGTGTAGTGAGGATAAACTGTTTTACAAAATGTAGAATACAGTTAATTATATAGTGAATATATAAAGAGTATACTGTATATATAATATAAATATATATATACAGTTAGGTCCATATATATTTGGACACAGGCACAATTTTAGTTTTTTTCAGGTATTTACCAAAACGTATTCAAGCTATAGTTATACAATGGATATGGGCTGAAAGTGCACACTCTCAGGTTTAATTTCAGGGTATGTACATCCAAATTGGAGGAAGGGTTTAGGAATTACAGCTCTTAAGAGTAGCCATCCCCCTGTTTTCAAGGGACCAAAACTAATTGGACAATTGAATCAAAAGCTGTTTCATGACCAGGTGTGGGCTACTCCTTCGTTATTTTTCATCAATTAAGCAGGTAAAAGGTCTGGAGTTGATTTGAAGTGTCGTATTTGCATTTCAAACCTATTTCTGTGAACCTACATCATGCGTTCAAACGAGCTGTCCAAGCAAGTGAAACAGGCTATTGTAAGGCTTCAAAAATGAAACAAATCCATCAGAGAGATAGCAGCAACTTTAGGAGTGGCCAGATCAACAGTTTGGTACATTCTGAGGAAAGAAGAATGCTCTGGTGAGCTCAGCAACATAAAAAGAAGATAACAGTGGTGGATGATCGCAGGATCCTCTATATGGTAAAGAAAAACCCATTCACAACATCCAGACAAGTGAAGGACACTCTCCAGGAGGTGGGCGTATCATTGTCAAAGTCTACAATCAAGAGAAGATTTCAGGAGAGCAAATACACAGGGTCAATCACCTGATCTCAACCCAGTTGAGCATGCATTTCACCTGCTGAAGGCAAAACTAAAGGCAGAAATACCCACAAACAAAGAACAACTGAAGACAGCTGCAGTTAGAGCCTCTCAAAGGATCAGAAAGGAGGAAACCCAGCCTTTGGTAATATCCATGGGTTCCAGACTTCAGGCAGTCATTGCCAGTAAAGGATTCTCAACAACATATTAAACATTTTATTTATGATTATATTCATTTGTCCAATTACATTTGAACCCCTGAAAATGGAGGGACTGTGTATAAAAATGTTTGCAGTTCCTAAAATTTGTACTTGATGTTTATGTTCAACCCCTTAAATTAAAGCTGAAAGTCTGCATTTCAAATTCATTTGGCTTGTTTAGTTTGAATTTATTCTGGTGTCATACAAAGCCAAAACTATGAAAAGTGTGCCTGTGTTCAAATATATATATTGTAAGCTCGAAAGAGCAGGGCCCTCGATCCCCTCATGTTTAGCATTGTATTGGTATTGTTCTGTCACATGTTCTGTCCCCCTTTGTAATGTACAGCGCTGAGCGAACCATTGGCGCTTTATAAATACTGTATAATAATAATAATATTATATATGGACCTAGCTGTATATACAGGTGAAACTCGAAAAATTAGAATATCGTGCAAAAGTTCATTTATTTCAGTAATGCAATTTAAAAGGTGAAACTAATATATGAGATAGACTCATTACATGCAAAGCAAGATAGTTCAAGCTGTGATTTGTCATAATTGTGATGACTATGTCTTACAGCTCATGAAAACCCCAAATCCACAATCTCAGAAAATTAGAATATGACATGCAATCAATAAATTAAGGATTGTACATAGAACAATACCGGACCTCTGAAAAGTATAAGCATGCATATGTACTCAGTACTTGGTTTGTGCCCCTTTTGCAGCAATTACTGCCTCAATGCGGCGTGGCATGGAAGCTATCAGCCTGTGGCACTGCTGAGGTGTTATGGAAGACTTCCTCCATACTCTGGGTCCTTGGTTTCCAAATGAGATGAAAAGTTGCTCTCATCAGAAAAGAGGACTTTGGACCACTGAGCACCAGACCAGATTTGTTTTTCTTTAGCCCAAGTAAGACGTTTCTGATATTGTTTGTTGTTCAGGAGCGGCTTGACAAGAGGAACACGACATTTGAAGCCCTTTTCCAGGATCCGTCTTTGTGTGGTGGCTCTTGATGCACTGACTCCAGCCTCAGTCCACTCCTTGTGAAAGTCCCCAACACTTTTGAATGGCCTTTTCCTAACAATCCTCTCCAGGCTGCGGTCATCCCTGCTGCTTGTGCACCTTTTTCTTCCACACTTCTCCCTTCCACATAACTATTAATGTGCTTTGATACAGCACTTTGGGAACATCCAACTTCTTTTGCAATTACCTTTTGAGGCTTTCCCTCCTTATGGAGGGTGTCAATGATTGCCCTTATTTAAGGAAGGAAGGCAGCAAATTTTGTACATACTGGTTACAGTGCATTTCTCTCTGAAATTCTGAGGAAAATGGGTCGTTCCAGACATTGTTCAGAAGAACAGCGTACGGTGATTAAAAAGTTGATTGGAGAGGGGAAAACATATAAAGAAGTGCAGAAAATGATAGGCTGCTCAGCTAAAATGATCGCAAATGCTTTAAAATGGCAACCAAAACCTGAAAGACGTGGACGAAAGCAAAAAACTACCATTTGAATGGATAGAAGAATAGCCAAAATGGCAAGGACTCAACCAACAATCAGCTCTAGGAAGATCAAGGAAGGTCTAAAGTTACCTGTGAGTACTGTTACAATTAGAAGACGCCTATGTGAAGCCAAACTATCTGCAAGAAGCCCCCGCAAAGTCCCACTGTTGAAAAAAAGACATGTGCTGAAGAGGTTACAATTTGCCAAAGAGCACATTGACTGGCCTAAAGAGAAATGGCGCAACATTTTGTGGACTGATGAAAGTAAGATTGTTCTTTTTGGGTCTAGTGGCTGGAGACAGTTTGTCAGACGACCCCCAAACACTGAATTCAAGCCACAGTACACTGTGAAGACAGTGAAGCATGGTTGCGCAAGCATCATGATATGGGGATGTTTCTCATACTACGGTGTTGGGCCTATTTGTCGCATACCAGGGATCATGGATCAGTTTGAATACATCAGAATACTTGAAGAGATCATGCTGCCTTATGCTGAAGAGGAAATGCCCTTGAAATGGGTGTTCCAACAAGACAACGACCCCAAACACACCAGTAAACATAGGGTAAAATATACAGTAAGCGCTCAACAATAGTGGCAGCAGCTGAACATAAAGGAAAACGCATATAAAGTCCCACAATTCATATATATAAAAATGCAGCGCTTAAAAAAAAGTGATAATAAAACACAGTCCAGTGAAAAAAGTGCTCCGTGTTTCCTAGTGCAAATGGTAAAAATTTACACTAACCAGACAGCGTAAAAATATACGCATGTGTATATGTATCCTGTAGAATCCCCTTCTCCACTCAGATCTGGTCAAATGAATAGCCGGAAAAGATAGACATCCTACGCCCTCATGTGGTGAAAGAGTGGTCCAGCAGATCAGAGCGATGCCAATCAGAGTAAGCCTCCCCCTTCACAGGAGTTGACAAGGAGATCCCTTGGGGCTGTAAAAGTTGAGGAAGCTCCTCACAGGGGACACAGGGAAGTATTCATAGTGTAGTAGGTAAGGCTTTATTATAAAAACATAGGTGCACAGTGAACAGGGTATAGGCAGGTATGGATGAACACACTGACCCCTTGGTATTAAAGATGGCCGCCGGGCCTCCTCGTGGCACCGGCGGCTTAGTGTCAACGGCGTCCTGGGTCCCACCTGACGCGTTTCGTGCGCACGCACTTCTTCAGAGGTGGATCAAGGACCGCCGTGACCGTCTCCTCTAACGTATATACCGTATCTGGCGCATGCGCACTAATGCGGCGCCATCTTGCCGAGGTCCGAGCGTCCGCAATCATCAAGTGCGCATGCGCGGGTGCCATTTTACCATGGGCAAAGATGAATGCAGGCATCTAAACAGCGGCTCCCTACTAGTGGAGTCCGGGCGTCCGTATTGCGCAAGCGCGCATGCGCGGGCGCCATTTTGCCATATGCCAAAAGACAAAATACCCAGCGCTGACAGAGACAATATTAATAATATCGGACGTCATATACGCTGTGATAGAATTAAATATTAGATGGTATTGTGTGGGAAACCCCCACAGGAGGCATCCAATGTGGAATAATGTTTAGGAGAGGAGAATTTAAACGAATTCCCAAAGAATGTGAACTGGCCGGGACAAGGGCTCATAGGGTTGATAATAAATGAACCGGTGTCCTAAATAGGGGGCCAATGGGTCCATAAACCCCATAGAGTGAACCAATTGTTAAAATGTAAATTTTAATCTAATAGGGTGTCGAGCCCTATACATAGGTAATAATACACCAGTAAACATGCAACATCTTGGTTCCAGACCAACAAGATTGACGTTATGGAGTGGCCAGCCCAATCCCCGGATCTTAATCCAATAGAAAACTTGTGGGGTCACATCAAAAAATGCAGTTTCTGAGGCAAAACTAAGAAATAGAGAAGAACTGTGGAATGTAGTCCAATCATCCTGGGCTGGAATACCTGTTCACAGGTGCCAGAAGTTGGTTGACTCCATGCAACACAGATGTACAGCAGTTCTCAGAAATAGTGCTTATACAACTAAATATTAATTAAGTGATTCAAAGGAAAGCAAAATCTTCAAACATTTTTCAGTTTATATAGTGAATGTTTGAGTTTGTAAAGAAGAATACAAACACTGCTATTTTTTTGAACAGTCTAATATTCACTTTTCTTCAATTTTTTTAGAGGAACAACACAAATTTGATATGTTTTTCTTCATGTTTTGATTTGGAATAGAATGTGTAGTGTTCCCAATGCATTTGTGTGTATGGAAATAAAAGCTATTAGAAGGATTTTGAGCTTTATTCACTTTTTTCAACACACTACTATTATTTTGAACACAACTGTATATATATATTTATATATACAGTGGGGATCGAAAGTTTGGGCACCCCAGCTAAACATTTGTATTAATGTGCATAAAGAAGCCAAGGAAAGATGGAAAAATCTCCAAAAGGCAGCAAATTACAGATTAGACATTCTTATAATATGTCAACAAAAGTTAGATTTTATTTCCATCATTTACACTTTCAAAATAACAGAAAACAAAAAAATGGCGTCTGCAAAAGTTTGGGCACCCTACAGAGTTAATATCTTGTACTGCCCCCTTTGGCAAGTATCACAGCTTGTAAATGCTTTTTGTAGCCAGCCAAGAGTCTTTCAATTCTTGTTTGAGGTATCTTTGCCCATTCTTCCTTACAAAAGTCTTCCAGTTCTTTGAGATTTCTGGGCTGTCTGTCACGCACTGCTCTTTTAAGGTCTAACCATAGATTTTCAATTATGTTGAGGTCAGGAGATTGTGAAGGCCATGGCAAAACCTTCAGTTTACGCCTCTTGATGTAATCCCCCGTGGATTTCGAGGTGTGTTTAGGATCATTATTCATTTGTAGAAGCCATCCTCTCTTTAACTTCAGCTTTTTCACAGATTTGTTGAAATTTTATTGAATCCATTTTTCCTTCTACTCGTGAGATGTTCCCTGTGCCACTGGCTGCAACACAACCCCAAAGCATGATTGATCCAACCCCATGCTTAACAGTTGGACAGAGGTTCTTTTCATTCAATTCTGTGCCCCTTCTTCTCCAAACGTACCTTTGCTCATTCCGGCCAAAAAGTTCAATTTTAACCTCATCGGTCCACAGAACTTGTTTCCAAAATGCATTAGGCTTGTCTATATGTTCATTTGCAAAGTTCAAACGATGATTTTTGTGGTGAGGACGTAGAAGAGGTTTTCTTCTGATGACTCTTCCATGAAGATCATATTTGTACAAGTATCTCTTTATAGTGGAATAGTGTACCACAACTCCAGTGTCTGCCAGATCTTTCTGGAGGGATCGTGCAGTCAAACTTGGGTTTTGAATTGTTTTTCTCACAATCCTGCGAGCTGTTCTGTCTGATATTTTTCTTGGTCTTCCAGATCTTGCTTTAACTTCCACTGTTCCTGATGACTGCCATTTCTTAATTACATTCCGAACAGAAGATATTGACATCTGAAAACGCTTTGCTATCTTCTTATAGCCTTCCCCGGCTTTGTGAGCGTCAACTATTTTCAGTTTCAGTTTTCTAGACAACTGCTTAGAAGAACCCATGGTGCTGACTGTTGGGGCAAGGTCAGATGAGTCTGGGCATTTAAAACCTTTGAGATTGACATCACCTGGTCTTCTCAGACGATGATTGAGAACAATCCATGACACTGGCAGGTCTCAGCTTGGCAAAGGGGGCAGTGCATGCTATAAATTCTGCAGGGTGCCCAAACTTTTGCAGACGCCATTTTTTTGTTTTCTATTATTTTGAAAGTGTAAATGATGGAAATAAAATCTAACTTTTGTTGACATATTATAAGAATGTCTAATCTTTAATTTGATGCCTTTTGGTGATTTTTCCATCTTTCCTTGGCTTCTTTATGCACATTAATACAAATTTTTAGCTGGGGTGCCCAAACTTTCGATCCCCACTGTATATATATATATATACACACACACATTATATTTTCTAAAGTATTGGAACACCCCTCCAAATCATTGGATTCAGGTGTTCCAATCACTTCCATGGCCACAGGTGTATTAAATCAAGCACCTAGGCATGCAGACTGCTTCTACAAACATTTGTGAAAGAATGGGATGCTTTTAGGAGCTCAGTGAATTCAAGCATGGCACCGTGATAGGTTGCCACCTGTGCAATAGGTCCATCCATGAAATTTCCTTGCTACTAAATATTCCACGGTCAACTGTTAATGGTATTATAACAAAGTGGAAGCAACTGGGAACAACAGCAACTCAGCCACAATGTGGTAGGCCATGTAAAACGACAGAGCGGGGTCAGCGTATACTGAAGTACCCAGTGCGCAGAAATCACCAACTGTCTGCAGAGTCAATATCTAAAGACCTCCAAACTGCATGTGGCCTTCAGATTAGCACAACAACAGTGCTTAGAGAGCTTCATGGAATGGGTTACATGGCTGAACAGCTGCATCCAAGCCTTACATCACCAAGTGCAATGCAAAGCGTCGGATGCAGTGGTGTAAAACACGCCGCCACTGGACTCTAGAGCAATGGAGACATGTTCTCTGGAGTGACTAATCACGTTTCTCTGTCTGGCAATCTGATGGACGTGTCTAGGTTTGGTGGTTGCCAGGAGAACGGTACTTGACTGATGGCATTGTGTCAGGTGTAAGGTTCTGTGGAAGGGGATTGTGGTGTGCGGTTGTTTTTTTGGGGTTTGGCTTGGCCCCTTAGTTCCATGAAGGGAACTTTTAAGGCGTCAGGATACCAAGAGATTTTGGACAATTTCATGCTCCCAGCTTTGTGGGAACAGTTTGGGGATGGCCCCTTCCTGATCCAACATGACTACGCACCAGTGCACAAAGTAAGGTCCATAAAGACATGGATGAGTGAGTTTGGGGTGGAGGAACTTGACTAGCCTACACAGAGTCCTGACCTCAACCCGATAGAACACCTTTGGGATGAATTAGAGCGGATACTGCAAGCCAAAAGCAGTGCCTGACCTCACAAATGTGCTTCTGGAAGAATGGTCAAACATTCCCATAGACACACTCCTAAACCTTGTGGACAGCCTTCCCAGAAGAGTTGAAGCTGTTATAGTTCCAAAGGGTGGGCCAACTCAATATTGAACCCTACGGACTAAGACTGGGATGCCATTAAAGTTCATGTGCGTGTAAAGGCAGGTGCCCCAATGCTATTGGCAATATAGTGTGTGTGTATGTGTATATATATATATATATATATATATATATATTAGTGGTGCACCAAAATTAAAATTCTGGTGCCGAAACCGAAAATTCAAATGTACTTGGCCAAAAACCGAAACTGAAACCGAAATGCGCAGTTTTTAAAAATTAATATATATTTTTTGGAAGAAAATACACTTTGATTAAAAAAAACAAAAAGAAAAACAATATATACCCCAATTTTTTTGTAAAATATGAAAGAGGATGTTACGGCGAGTAAATAGATACCCAACATGTCACATGTCACGCTTTGAAATTGCGCACGATCGTGGAATGGCGTGAAACTGTGGTACTTAAAAATCTTCATGGGTGATGCTTTATACTTTGCACTGCTAACCTGTAGAATTTTTTAGTGGAGGTCTAAAGCAAGAATTATTGCTCTTGGTCTGACATTTGTGGCGATACCTCACGTGTGTGGTTTGAACACCATTTACATATGTGGGCATGGCCTACGTATGCGTTCACCACTACGTGCGAGCACAGGGGGATGGGGGCACTTTAAATTTAAAAAAAAAATTATGTTTTTGGGGTTTTTTTGCACTGTTCCTTTAAAAAAAATGTTGATCACTTTAATTCTTATCACAAGAAATGCATGCATCCCTTGTGATAGAAATAATTAGTGACAGGTCCTCTTTATGGAGAGATATGGGGTCAATAAGACCCCACATCTCTCCTCTGCAATTGATCTACTGCTTTAAAAGAAAAAAAAAATGTCCGGAACCAGAAGCAACATCACTCCAGTCCTCCAAGGACATAGAGATGAGTGGAGGCCATCTTTCCTTCACTAAACTCTATGCCCAGCGCCGTGATCGTTCAATGGTTTCTCAGTAAGGCTGAGAACTACCTAGTGGTGGCCGGTGGCGGCAGCAGCGGGCGGGCTGCGGCAAGGGGTTGGGGTTTTTCAGCATCTGTATCTGTGCTATTTTTTCATATTGGCTGATGGCAGAAAGGGATGTTTTCGGCCGAAACGTTTCTGCCCCCGAAATTTTGGTGCATCTCTAATATACAGTGGGGATCGAAAGTTTGGGCACCCCAGCTAAAAATTTGTATTAATGTGCATAAAGAAGCCAAGGAAAGATGGAAAAATCTCCAAAAGGCATCAAATTACAGATTAGACATTCTTATAATATGTCAACAAAAGTTAGATTTTATTTCCATCATTTACACTTTCAAAATAACAGAAAACAAAAAAATGGCGTCTGCAAAAGTTTGGGAACCCTGCAGAATTTATAGCATGCACTGCCCCCTTTGCCAAGCTGAGACCTGCCAGTGTCATGGATTGTTCTCAATCATCGTCTGGGAAGACCAGGTGATGTCAATCTCAAAGGTTTTAAATGCCCAGACTCATCTGACCTTGCCCCAGCAATCAGCACCATGGGTTCTTCTAAGCAGTTGTCTAGAAAACTGAAACTGAAAATAGTTGACGCTCACAAAGCTGGAGAAGGCTATAAGAAGATAGCAAAGCGTTTTCAGATGTCAATATCCTCTGTTCGGAATGTAATTAAGAAATGGCAGTCATCAGGAACAGTGGAAGTTAAAGCAAGATCTGGAAGACCAAGAAAAATATCAGACAGAACAGCTCGCAGGATTGTGAGAAAAACAATTCAAAACCCACGTTTGACTGCATGATCCCTCCAGAAAGATCTGGCAGACACTGGAGTTGTGGTACACTATTCCACTATAAAGAGATACTTGTACAAATATGGTCTTCATGGAAGAGTCATCAGAAGAAAACCTCTTCTGCGTCCTCACCACAAAAATCATCGTTTGAACTTTGCAAATGAACATATAGACAAGCCTAATGCATTTTGGAAACAAGTTCTGTGGACCGATGAGGTTAAACTTGAACTTTTTGGCCGGAATGAGCAAATGTACGTTTGGAGAAGAAGGGGCACAGAATTGAATGAAAAGAACCTCTGTCCAACTGTTAAGCATGGGGTTGGATCAATCATGCTTTGGGGTTGTGTTGCAGCCAGTGGCACAGGGAACATCTCACGAGTAGAAGGAAAAATGGATTCAATAAAATTTCAGCAAATTTTGGATGGTAACTTGATGCCATCTGTGAAAAAGCTGAAGTTAAAGAGAGGATGGCTTCTACAAATGGATAATGATCCTAAACACACTTCGAAATCCACGGGGGATTACATCAAGAGGCGTAAACTGAAGGTTTTGCCATGGCCTTCACAATCTCCTGACCTCAACATAATTGAAAATCTATGGTTAGACCTTAAAAGAGCAGTGCGTGACAGACAGCCCAGAAATCTCAAAGAACTGGAAGACTTTTGTAAGGAAGAATGGGCAAAGATACCTCAAACAAGAATTGAAAGACTCTTGGCTGGCTACAAAAAGCGTTTACAAGCTGTGATACTTGTCAAAGGGGGCAGTACAAGATATTAACTCTGCAGGGTGCCCAAACTTTTGCAGACGCCATTTTTTTGTTTTCTGTTATTTTGAAAGTGTAAATGATGGAAATAAAATCTAACTTTTGTTGACATATTATAAGAATGTCTAATCTGTAATTTGATGCCTTTTGGAGATTTCTCCATCTTTCCTTGGCTTCTTTATGCACATTAATACAAATTTTTAGCTGGGGTGCCCAAACTTTCAATCCCCACTGTATATATATATATGTGTATATATATATATATATATATATACAGTGAATGAAATAAGGGGATCAAATACTTATTTCCCTCATGAACATGCAAATCAGTGCAGAATTTGTAAGACATGCATTTCTTGTTGCTATTCTGTCTCTCAGTGTTACAATACACCTACCATTCGATTTTTAGACTGATCATTTCTTTGTGAGTGGGCAAACATTCAAAATCAGCAGGGGATCAAATACTTATTTCCTTCACTGTAAGTATGTGTGTATATATACACTTTGAAAACACATCAGATCTCAATGGGGAAAAATATCATGCTGGATATCTATACTGATATGGACTGGGTAATGTGTTAGGAACGTAAGGATGCCCCATTGTTTGATGGAAATGAAAATTATCAACGTACAGAGGACTGAATTCAAAGACACCCCAAAAATCAAACTGAAAAAATGATGCAGCAGGCTAGTCCATTTTTCTGAAATTCATTGGAGCAATTCAAAATGGTACTCAGTCATTTGTATGGCCCCCACGTGCTTGTATGCATGCCATGTCAGGGCATGCTCCTAATGAGATGACGGATGGTGTCCTGGGGTATGTCCTCCCAGATCTGGACCAGGGCATCACTGAGCTCTGCTGAGGTGCGACCTGGCGGCGTCAGATAGACCGAAACATGATTTCCCAGAGGTTTTCTATTGGATTGAGATCAGGCGTGCATGGGGGCCATTCAGTGGTAACAATTTCTTCATCCTCCAGGAACTGCCTGCATACTCTCGCCACATTAGGCCGGGCATTGTCGTGCACCAGGAGGAACCCAGGACCCACTGCACCAGTGTAGGTTCTGACAATGAGTGCAGGGACTTCATCTCGATACCTAATGGCAGTCAAGGTGCCATTGTCTAGCCTGTAGAGGTCTGTGCATCCCTTCATGGATATTCCTCCCCAGACAGTCACTGACCAACCACCAAAACAGTCATGCTAAATGATGTTACAGGTAGCATAACGTTCTGCACAGCTTCACCACACCCTTTCACATCTGTCACATGTGCTCAGGGTGAACCTGCTCTCATCTGTGAAAAGCACAGGGTGCCAGTAGCAAACCTGCTAAATCTGGTGTTCAATGGCAAATGCCAATCGAGCTCTATGGTGCTGGTTAGTGAGCACAGGGCCCACTAGAGGACGTCAGGCCCTCAGGCCACCCTCATAAAGTCTGTTTCTGATTGTTTGGTCTGAGACATTCATACCAGTGGCTTACTGGAGGTCATTTTTTAGGGCTCTAGCAGTGCTTATCCTGTTCCTCCTTGTACAAAAGAGCAGATACTGGTCTTGCTAATGGGTTAAGGACCTTCTAAGGCCTCTCCAGCTCTCCTAGAGTAACTGCCTGTCTCTTGGAATCTCCTCCATGCTGTTTAGGCTCTGTTGGGAGACACAGCAAACCTTCTGGCAATGGCATCTATTGATCTGCCATCCTGGAGGAGTTGGAATGCCTGTGCAACCTCTGAAGGGTCCAGGTATTGCCTCATGCTACCAGTAGTGACACTGACCCTAGTCAAATGCAAAACTAGTGAAAAACAGTCAGAAAAGATGAGTAGGGAAAAAAATGTCAGTGGCCTCCACCTGTGAAACCATTCCTGTTTTGGGGGTCGTCTCATGTATCTAGAGCAACTGTTGTTAATTTCATTAACACCAAAGCAACTGAAACCGATCAACAACCAGCTCTGCTACTTAACTGACCAGATCAATATCCCAGGAGTTTAATTGACTGGATGCTATACTCTGATTAATAAGAGTTCCTTTATTTTTTTTTGAGAAGTGTGTCTAGCTATCTATCTATCTATCTATTAATATATATATATATATATATATATATATATATATATATTGTCCCCTAATTGGTTCCCCAAAGAAATAGGCAGCATATGTACAGTTGTATTTTCTGTCAGTACTTAGCCTTTTCACCCAGCAGCAAGCTCTGGGTTCTTAGCAGAGAAAGCAAGAGAGAGAGCCTCATACATCAGTCAGCTCACATATATAAAGGCTTGTGGAAGACTGAGGCTAATAATGAGGTCAGGCTCCTAGGTAAGATGTTTACTTGAAGATTTATCCCCCCAAAAACTCTGCAAAACTTTGGACCCAGAACATGAATTGATACAACATGTTTGTTTTCTTCATATCAGTTATTAACCCTGGAGTACCTCGCCATGTGTATGTGAGAAAATTAGGTGGCTAGGTATGGATAGTGTATGTGTCCTTTCATATTGACTTGATGTCATCACACAGGTAAACTACCTGTCCCACCTTGTTCCCTAGGGATTTCATATTGACTTGTTCCCAAGGGATTTCATATTGACTTGATGTCATCACACAGGTAAACTATCTGTCCCACCTTGTTCCCAAGGGATTTATGCTGTGTAGTCAAAAATCTGACCCTGTGATATTAACCTATTTATTTTAGAAAACCTCATTAGCTAGAGCATTCACCTTAAGCAGGAGAAGATTATATCCCTGCCAGTGTCTAACACAAGCAAAAGTCATATCCAAACAAAGCCTGCCACCTCCTGCATTACTTCTGGTCTTTGTGGTCACGGTTTACTTCTGTGAGCCTAGGAGCTCTGTCATCAGGATTCCACCCATTAAGAGATGAAATCCAGCTTGCCTATGTATCCTTCCCTGTCCTCCCCCCCCCCAACTGCTACTTCCTTCTGACGTTCAGTGGGGGGAGGTTCTGGGCTTCAGTCATGTACTAACACTATATAGCCAAAAGTACATGGACACCTTTCCAAATTACTGAGTTCAGTTGTTCCCAGCAAAGAGCAATCTGAATGCTACCACGTAAAAAGACATATTAGACAACTGTGCCACTTTCGACCTTGTGGGAACAGTATAAGGAAGGTCTCTTTATGTTTCACCATGACTGTACCACCGTATACAAAGCCAGGTCTAAAAATACATGGTTGGACAAGTTTTGTGTGCAAGAACTCAAGTAGTCTGCACAGAACCCTGACCTAAACCCTAATAAACACTTTGGTATGATATGGAACACAGTTTGTGAGCTAAGTCTTCTCTTCCAATATCAGTACCTGATCTGAAATGGCTAAATTAACACAATTTCCCACAGATACACTCCAAAATCTTGTAGAATGCCTTCCCAGAAAAGTGGAGGCTGTTATATCTGCAGTGGAAGGCCCAGCTCCATATTTATGCCATGGTTTTGGAAAGAATGTCCAACAAACTCTTATAGGAGTAATAGTTATCCACAAACTTTTGGCTGTAGTGTAGAAGTGAACAATACTACTGTCCTTATTTTTTATTATAATAAAATTGTCTCTTGAATTTGTTTGTCTTTTCTTTTTTTAGGAATGGAAAGAACACGATAATCCTGAAAAACATCAATTGCCTGACATATCTTTCCTGTGTGACCTGCTGCAGGGGGCAAGCACAGAGCCCGACAATAAGGTGTGTAAATGAAGTAAAATAAAAGGTGGCTTTAGTCAGTGTTGCTTTATAATTGCATTTGCTGCAAAGAAAGTACATCTCAAAGCTCTTTTTCTAAAATATTTTAGACATATCACAAACTTGATGTATAGCAACAATACAGTTTGTCCTAATAAACTGCTGTAGGACCAAATTCTTCTCTGTCTCCCTCTCCTTCATAGCTGTCCCTCTTTTGGGCTTGTGTAGACAAGTGTTTTGTTATTCTGTGTTTGATGTGCATTTGCAAAGTAGATATCTGTTTACCTCAATAGTGTAATATGAATAAGAGCTTTGAGGCTGCATTTGACCTGCTATGCATTGCATTTGTTTTCTTTCTCTAATTTGCTATAGCCAAAACCAATGGAATTTGATTCCTGTTGGCCACAACCTATTTTAGGTAATAGTTCACGTGTGCTTAAATGATTTGCAGTTGGGTCGTTTTTAGCTGATTGTAATGGATGGTCTGCTTTAATTTTTACTGCAACTCTTTGAACCATTTATGTTAGTCCATAACCACCAAGGAGTTTACAGTTAATTGTCCCTACCGCTGTCATTCTTATTTACTAATACAGTAGGGTTTGTTTTTATTCAGAACTTCATTTTTAGAGATTTCAGTAAGTAAAATGCTTGAGGTGATTGTACTGCTTGGACCTTGAAGAAGGGGACATTCCCCGAAAGCTTGTCCTCAAAATTGTATGTTAGTGCAAATGAAAAAAGTATCACGGACAGTACTCAATTGTTTCAGTAAGTAAAACATAAGCAAAAATGTTCATTTTTTTAAATTATGCTATTTGAAAGAAAACATGTAACAAATACAAAGTAGATGTTATCCCATTTGTACTTTAAAAGTGAAAATACACTCTGATATTCTTTAATTGTGCTATTACAGTTTAAAGCGGAACTAAACCCTTTGATTTAATGGTTTTCCAAAGTAGTTACATTTAAGGCATACAGTGAATGATAATTGCTAGCGGTTTGTGCTTTCAACCAAGCTGTCAAGCCATCAAATAGCTGATGTCATACCTGATCATATGCAGAACACCATAGCAAATGCAGATCAATGTAGGCAAAGATGGCAGCTTTCTAGGCTGTAAAGGACAGGAGGACTTAGTTCTGCTTTAAATGCAGTATTGCTAAGACTAGTATTCTTAGCTTGGAGTTTCTGTGTACATGCATGCTGTCTGATATTATTTACCAGTTAAAATTTAATTCCATCCAGCACTAAAGAAGCTCACAATCCCTTTCTGATTCAAACATCCCCTGTGAAGATTGGCTAAAGTCTAACTCCAGGATTTTGCAACACTTCCTCCCACCTTCCCTGACACCCCCTCTAACTGCTGGTATGAAAAAAAACAATTTAAATGCCCATTTTACTTGCTTGAAACCATAGACAAGTGACGTCCTAGCCTGATTCTTCCATCTTCTGTTTATTCTGGGGGTCCTTCTTTGGGTGTCCACATCGCTGCTTGCATGATGCAGACACCTCCTATTGGTGGAGGCAAGCCTTCCAGTGGCCAAGTCTTCTCTCATAGGCTCCAGAGGCAGGGGAACGGGGCCCAAAAAGATAATGCCTAGTCCCCAGGGAATTAAGTTTGCTGGTCTCATAGAGAAAACTGTGACTTTGATCCATAATGGCTGAGGAAAAGGTGTTTGTTATTAAGACTGAAGAGCAAGGCAATTGGTGCAGAATGCACTTTTTACATTTCATTTTTGGCTGGTGTTGGGCTTTAACCGCTTCCCACCCGCCATATAGTACAATGATGGGTGCAAGGCGGTTCTCTCATTCTGGGAGGACGTCTTATGATGTCCTCCCATTCTAACTGCGCATGCGCGGCTCCGGGAGCGTGCAGCGTGGCGATCGGTGGTGCACTGTGTCCCTCGGACACAGCAGATCACCGTTCAACAGAAAGAGCCGAAGATGTCAGCTTGGTCATGTGATCAGCTGTGTCCAATCACAGCTGATCACATGTAAATAGGGAAATGCTGGTTATCGGCATTTCTCTCCTCATGAGCTGTCACAGTCATGTGCATTGATCATCAGGGCAATGATGATCAGTGTGCCCTGATGATTTGTGTAGCCCCAGCAGTGCCACCTGTCAGTGTCCATCAGTGCCAGCTGTCAGTACTCATCCATGCCGACTGCCAGTGCCCATCAGTGCCACATCAATGCCACATATCAGTGCCTACCAGTGCACATCATGCCACATAGCAGTGCCCATCTGAGCTGCCTTTCAGTGTCACCCATCAGTGCCAGTCAGTGCCACCTATCAATTCCAGTCAGTGCCACCTATCAGTGCTGCCAATCAGTGCCACCTATCAGTGCCAGTCAGTGCCGCCTATCAGTGTGCATCAGTGCCGCCTCTCAGTGCCCGTTAGTGCTGCCTATCAGTGCTGCCTAACAGTGCCAATCAGTGCCACCTAACAGTGCCAGTCAGTGCCACCTATCAGTGCCAGTCAGTGTCACCTATCAGTGCCGCCTATCAGTGCCATATATGAGTGCTGCCTTTCAGTGCCCATCAGTGATGCCTGTCAATGCCCATCAGTGCCACCTACCTGTGCCTCCTCATCAGTGCAAATCAGTGCCACCTATCAGTGTCCATCAGTGCAGCCTATCAGTGCCCATCACTGCAGCCTCATTAGCACACATCAGTGAAGGAGAAAAATCACTTATTTACAAAATTTTATAACAAAAACTAGGAAAAAACTTTTTTTTTTCAAAACTTTCAGTGGTTTTTGGTTTGTTTAAGAAAAAATAAAAATCCCAGAGGTGATTAAATACCACTGAAAGAAAGCTCTATCTGTCTCAAAAAAAATTATAAAAATTTCATATGGGTAGAGTGTTGTATGACCGAGCAATTGTCATTCAAATTGCAACATTGCTGAAAGCTGGAAATTGGCCTGGGCAGGAAGGAGGTATAAGTGCCCTGTAGGCTAGTGGTTAATATAGGTCTTCCATAGGTGGAAATTAACTGACCATTGGAAGCACGTTGCACAGTAGTTTGGTTGCTGTAGAAACATTTTTTGAATATTGTTCACTGAGCATGCCATTGGGCATGCTATTGTTGAGCATTACTGTTATTTTCATCTCGTGGTTTGTAAGGAAACTTCCTTCTTTACTGGTGTTTTTTCAAGTTCTGTTGTCTTTTTCATTTAAATCCATTGGAATCTGCCACACTCTCTAATATCTAGAATATTCGATGGCAGTAGTCATGGTAAGGGTTTCATTATGCAAAGAGCAACTAAGAAAGTGTGTTAACTTAGAGCAAAAAACTTATTGGATAAATTCACTTTTGTTACAAAAAAATAGTGCCTTTTTGGACTTGGCAGAATTAAAATCAGTAGATAAAAATATTTTTGTCCAATGTATATATAGCGACTTACACTGCCTGGCATCCCAACATTTACAAACCCTTCATTTCTTTCCTCCGCTTTTGGAACAAGCACTGGGATAATGCCAGGGACTGGACATGGAGAATAAAGGCACCTTTGCCCGACCCCTTCTTATGAAAGATTGCTCCTACAAACAATTTAAAATGCAGCTGATGGATCAGAGATGCTTTGTAGCAGCAAATATGCAAAAGGGAAACTTTTAAAGAGTTCAAAAACTTGTACTTCCGAGGTCACATTTGGATAGGGTGGGGACATTTCGAACCTGCAGGTTTTTATTGGTATCTTGGGGTTGATTTTTCCTTCTATAGGTGACTACATGGATGTCAGGTTAAGGTAAACCAAGTGAACTTTCTGATTTTAGCTCTGTCGCTTTGTTTGAGGGATAGCATTAGCAACTCAATGAGTGCCTTCATTGGTTGTCTGAAAGAGTGTGTATTGACCTGGACAGGAAGGGAGTAGAATCCAATGGAATTGTAATAAAAGCACTTATTTTATTGCTGTCTGTTGGTGAGATTCTCTATATTTCCTGTAATTCCCAACTGGGGCATGGACAACAATTACAAAATAAAGAGATATAAACTTTTCCCTACTATTTGCAAAAAAAATATGAAAAAAATGTTTTGGCTAATTGGACTTGGAATTATGTAATGAAAAGATTTGTTTTTACATTTATAGTATTGTGGATGATATAATACTCATCGCAAGCCTCACTGGTGAAATGTCAAAGTGAAAGTGGGACTGGGATTGTTTGCATACACAACTCCTCTTGCTTTTTATAACTCTGCTTCAATCTATGTGCATTAATAATTCACAATATAGGTCCAAGGCCAGTAAGATACTCTACTTTTTCCAGACAGACAGTCTGTCTCTGGCACATCCCACATTCCATCCTTAACCTTTCCCTAATGTTTACACCTTTTCAAGATACTTAATTTTACATAGGTCAGATTTGTGGAATGGCGGGACCTGCCTTGACACATTTGGCTGTGTCATCCTGGCAGTGAGGGAAGGTTTCAGGAAAAGGTCCCTTCTCTGCCACACATAGGGTAAGAAACAGGGTCATTTTAAAAGATCATGAAAACCCACTATGAATATATTATGAAATGTATGAATACTTGGTTAATGGTTTTACCTGTAATATGTATTCATTCTTTTTAAACTAAAGGTGACTATGACAAAATCAGCTCATCAGGCTGCAATCTATGTACTTTAAAAGTGCAGAAATGGATTCACAAATGTTCGGTTGCTTGTCGAATACCTGTGAAGTAACTAGATGTCTTCTTGGTAATTAGCTCATTTACAGCTATCAATTGAAAAGAATATCCTGACCTCCTTTGATTTCCCAACACTGTGAAGGAGACTTAGAGTCCTCACTGAATATGATCCATAACAGTTTCTTAAAGTAGACGAAAACTTCAGTGGCAGAGGGGGGGGGGGCTTTAATCTGCAAGCATTTACAGCACAGTTGCTGATTGTGTCAAACACCTACCTCCTTCTGTGTGCTGTCCTCCAGCGATGACAAGTCAAGGCACCTGCTACCATTGTGTCCCATACCACCACCATCTCCACCGCTGATTATTTCTGTAGCAATCCTCTTTGGCCATTTGGTGGCCACAGTACCTGGCCCATTCCTGGCAACTTACAACTGCCAGGAATGGATCAAGAGTGTACACTGGGTGATGCATGTGCTGTCCAGTGTACACAGAAAAAAAATTGCTAGGGGGAGAATAAGAATTTTTGTGACAGGTGTCTTCTGCCAGAAATCCCTAGCTTCAATCAGTTTTGTATTTTTAGAGTTTAATTCTGCTTTAACAGTGAAATAGTACAGAGAGTGTATTTGCTTTAACCACTTCAATGCCAGGCACTTTTACCCCTTTCCTGTCCAGGCCAATTTTCAGCTTTTGCACTTTGAATGACAATTGCGCAGTCATGCACCACTGCACCCAAATTAACTATTTATATTTTTTTTCACACAAATAGAGATTTTTTTTTCGACAATTTTGAAAAAAAAGGTTTTCTTCGTTTATGTTATAAAATTTTGCAAATAAATAACTTCTCTTCATAAATTTAGCAAGAAGCATGGCGAGTTTTTTGAAGTTGTCATTTTTTTTGTCACAATTTGGAAAATGAAGAAATAAAAAAAACATTTTCACAATTTTATTTTCACATTTTGTCACCAGTCCAGTACAGTGTTATCATATAACTGGCATGGCCGTGATCAGGGATACTGACTGGTGATGGCAGGTAATTAAAAAAAAAACTTAAAATTTGTTTTCATTTTTGTGACCAGAGCAATACAGTGTTACCATAGTAACACTGTACTACTCTGGGGAAGTAGTCAAGATTTTTTTTTTTATACACACACATTATTATTACTTATACCATTGTATTTCATTGATATAGGAAACCATTTTTACTGAATGAAACTGATTTATTCAGTGTCTATTGTGATTAGCTGCAAATGGCAAAAGCTAACCACATGGTAAAGATGGACTGTGATTGGCCCTGTCTGTACTATGTGATCGCTGTGACCAATCACAGCTAACAAAACAATTGTATACAATGGATGGCATGAAAGGAAGCCATCCATTGTTTACAATTGTTATGTGATCTGCTGTGATTGTTCACAGCAATCACATGACACTAGCAGCGGGCCTGTAGTGATCAGTCATCGGCCGTGTCCAGTGGATCATATGATGTCCACTCAGAAGGAGGAACGTTCCACACGGTCGTCAATCTGCTATAGGCCGGGTGGGAACTTGTTAAAGTAGGTCTAGCTACAGTTGGGTTGATGTGTCTAGTTGAAGGGGACAGACTAATTTGACTTAGGAGTGTATTTATAAAATATTTGCAAAGCTATTTGTCTTGCAAAACTGCATGTACTTTCATTACTATGGTCATCTAGTAGCTATAATGTGGTATTTTCCCAATTAATGCTATTATTATCAATGAAGAATGCCTGATCTGGAATGAAAACGGCCTAGTAACATTTGATTTTACCAGCATTTGCAGATAATGCATGCAGTTTCACAGGATAAATTAGCGCTGCAATTTATTTTTTTCTTATATAAATACACCCCGTAGCCAAGGTCAGGAGTCTCTAAACGTTCTAAACAAAGGACCAGTTTACTGTTCTTTAGACTTTAGGGGGCCATATTGTTGCCACTGGGAGTAGAAAAGGAGCCGACATCAGTGGGAATAAACCATGCCCTTTCTTTGATGTCAGTGGGAGGAAGGGCACCCCATCCTTGGTGTTATTGTGAGGAACTGTGTCCCATTGTTGGTGTCATTGGGAGGAATTGTACCCCATTATTGATGTCAGTGGAGGGAATTAGGCCCAATTTTTGGCATAAGTGGATGAAATAGTGCCCCAAGGGATGGGTAACAGCAAGCAAAGGGCCGCAGTTTGGAGACCACTGGCCTAGGTTCACATTTGTGTGTGTGATTACTGCTGCGGGGACATGCCTGTTCCCACAGCCTCAACCACCCGCACAGACAAATGCAGGAGCTGTGTGCGGGTTCCAGTAATGCCAATGGCATGCTGCACGCAATTTAAATCACTTCCGCCCTGGGAACCGCATTGCACTTGTGGTTCTCGTGCAGGCTGCAATTTCTGAAATGCTGCAGGGATCTTCTCTCTGTGTTTCAGGAGGCTTGGCAGCCCATTCAAATGAATGGGCTGCTGTGCCTGCGCAAATTGCGGCTTGTAGTGCTGCACAGATGTGAACCTGGACAGTGTTGCTCTGGAATTCTGATAAATATACAACTTTATGAACTAAAATGTTTAATTGGTCAGCTCACAACTGCATACCTGCCAAGTTTTAGAGAAGTGGTGGCAGTTGGCTTTTGTTTTTGTTTTTTTAAAATTTTCTAACTAATTTAGGTGTGTTCTGGGACTATACACTAAGAAATGGGTCTTCTGTTTTTTTTTTTTATATGAGAAGATATAGTCTGGCCTAACAGACAGGTGGGGTATATGTGATTGTCTGAGATCTTTTCCACTATGATAATTTTAATTGGCTTTCACTGTGTACATGTGACCAGAGACTATACTGGCACCATGATTGGATGCCTCTAAATCATAGATCCCCCAAAAACAATAAAGTAAGTATACATTTTATCTGAGATAGAAATGTTCTCCTGATGTAAAGCTGCTGTAAACAGTTATGAAACGGTTAAACACAAAGATGAGTTCAATGGTAAGAGGTTTTCATAGAAAACCACTTAGAGAATTGATTTCATGGGTGCCATGGTCTTAGGCATTTGTATTTTTAAATGTGTTTAATCACAAGATGATAGAGTATCTGGAGAAGTAATGAAAACGGGAGTCCTTACTTTTGGACTTGTGAAAGTCTGACTTATGAAACAGTGAGGAGTGGTCCTCAGAGGTAACTGATATTTACACAGTTTGCTTTCTTCATCCCCTTACATGTAGGGGCTCAAAAGTGCACATAAAAAAATTCACTGCATCAGCGTTTACTTATAACAAATTTACGTACGTGCACAAGGGCATCAGTGTTTACATGAGTATTGTTGTATACAGCAGCCATTCAAATGAATTGACAGTAGTATGCAACATCCTAGGCTCACCGGGTGCAGGAAATTTTACTCTTGATTGTAAGACTTTGAGCATGTAAAAATCTGTGTACATGAGGCCTAAATTAAACACACCAGTCAAAATGTAAAATAAAACCTTGAAATGCATTCAGGGGGCACAATTTACCTGCTCAGTGTTTTTAATCTTTAATCCAGGTATTGCTATAGTGCCAAAGTACACTCTGTTTCTTTTGTTAATAATCTGGTGATCTTCCAACCTCAGCTTTGTGATGTAGTAGAGTATTCCTAAACATAGACACTCTTTGCTGTCTCTCACAGAAAGCAAGATGTAAGAATTATCATTACTAAGAAATTTCTCACATCCGCCAATCAACTTGCGCTAGAACTTTACATGTGATTGGTGAAACAGGAAGCACAGGGGGAAGGTACATAGCACAGGCATCAGGAAGTATAGCACAGGCATCAGGAAGTACACTCTAATTCAACTTGTGAGGTGCTTTCTGGATTCTTGCTGCAGAGAATTAATAGCTCACTGATTGATTTGACTAGTTGCTTGCCTTTCCCTTTAATGTGATTTTGGGTATAAGATAAGTGGCTCACTGAGACTCCGATGTGAACCAGCTTCACCTTTTTGATTTCCTTCTTATCACTGAGTGGCTCGTCAAAATTTTTTTTAGTAACAATACAATTATAATTGTTATGCAATTTGCAGTTAAAGATAAATGCACTAACATTACAGTTACAGTGCCTTGAAAAAGTATTCATACCCCTTGATATTTTCCACATTTTGTCATGTTACAACCTAAAACATAAATGTATCTTATTGGGATTTTATGTGATAGACCAACACAAAGGGGCACATAATTGTGAAGTGGAAGGAAAATAATAAATGGTTTTCAAAATTGTTTACAAATAAATATCTGAAAAGTGTGGCGTGCATTTGTAATCAGCCCCCCTTAGTCAATCCTTTGTAGAACCACCTTTTGCTGCAATTACAGCTGCAATTCTTTTTGGGGATGTCTCTACCAGCTTTCCACATCTAGAGAGGGACATTCTTTTGTGCAAAATAGCTCAAGCTCTGTCAGATTGGATGGAGTGTGTCTGTGAACAGCATTTTGCAAGTCTTGCCACAGATTCTCAATTGGATTTAGGTCTGGATTTTGACAGGGTCCTTCAAACACATAAATATGCTTTGATCTAAGCCATTCCATTGTAGCTCTGGCTGTATGTTTAGGGTCGTTGTCCTGCTGGAAGGTGAACTTCTGCCCCAGTCTCAAGTCTTTTGAAGACTCTAATAGGTTTTCTTCTAAGGTTGACCTGTATTTGGCTCCATCCATCTTCCCATCAACTCTGAGCAGCTTCCATGCCACAGCAAAAATTCTATGGGTAAGTATATGCTATTACAAAAAAAAATCTCACTGTGGGTTGGGGCACCACTAGAGGTAAGTGTGCATCATCAGTTCTGAACACTCCATCTACTGCATTAAAGCTAAACTCCGGACACAAAAAACTTTCCTGCATTCCAGCAGTTATATATTCCATTCCCTAAAAAAAGCAACCACCCCAAACATCACACATAATTTCTTCTACATTAGGCATCAGTTAGGCTTTAAGTGGAAATAGTTTTAATGGGAGGACAACAATCTCTCAGACAGTTATTACTGGAACAAGTTATCCCAACTGGAAGATTTAATCTCACTTTTTCCAGAAGCAACATAACTTTCTGTCCTGCTGACAAAAGTACCCAGGACAGACAGAGAAAATAAATCTTCCAAGTAGAGCCCAGACAGCAATAAAAGCCTTATAGTGGTTCTATGTCTTCCCTATTCTATTCACTAGATTAACTTTAAAAAAGAAAACATTTGGCCTATTGATGACCTTTATAAATATACGTAGTATGTAAACAGCAACAAAAACTATAACTGCACAAAAGAGCAGGTGCAAACCTTATCACACTGTTAATAAATCTGCCCACGTATGTTAGTGACATTTACTATGCTGGCCAGATGAATGACGTTTGTTGACTTAGTGCCCAGGTTGTCTAGGTATCAGCCAGTCTTGGATCTTTAAGCTGAATTTTATGGAAAAGCTAGCTGCACAATTCCCAGAGCTTTCAGCTTGTTCTTCTATGAGAAAGGCTATTATGGCATTGATGGATGCTTTTTACCAGAATGTCTCCACTGGCAGCATTTCTTCTGCTGATCAATAATATATGGAACGGAGAGGCACTTAAGCTGTACACCTCATGTACAGTTTTCTATGTTACTGTACCAAATGATAAACAGTGCAATACAATCACATATCCTAACGAATACATTCACTACACAGACTAATAAATATATTATTGTGCAGAGGAAGCAGTGCATTCACAAATACAAAAAAAAAGACACTTACTAAAATGTATTTCTTTCTTGGAACATAGAAGCTTCTGTTCTGACAGAAACAAAAATAAACATTTATAATAATTTATCAGTGAGTGCAGAAAATGTTATAGCAGTGAGTTGTGAATGATTATCTTTTCTAAAAAGGAACTTTTGAACACATCTTTTCCCCTTGGGCACATTAGCGGCCCACTCCATTCTTCAGTGCATGATGAGACTTGACAGCCGTCAGTATATGCCGGCTTCTAAATACTGTTATAATGTGAATACACCTGTGCTCAGATTATGGACATTAAACTATTCTTAACAATCAGTAAAAAAGATCTAAAACAAATCTCTGAACAATCTAGCTGCCCTAATGTGAAGTTATTCATTCTCAAAGAACACAACAGAGACAGAGAAATAGTGATGAGCAAATCTGCTTGGGTTCAATTCGAGGGCAGGTTCAGCAAGCACGTCCAAAAATCCAAAAGTTGCAAACTTCAAGGCAAACCCCACTGAGGTCAATGATAGGAGAATCTTGAAAAATTCTCTCTACTATTAGGATTAACAAACAAAGAGCAGATGAACACCCTATTTAGTTCACCTGTTTTTTGACAGCGAACACCCAGTCTGCATGACTTCTATATGGCCACAAACCCGAACTCCAGCCCTAACTCTAAAGGCAGGTTGTAGTTGGTATACGAGGGCTTATTTAGATGTGTGGCCATCATTACCGCCCTAATGAAAAGTGATCAGCAAGAATCACTTTAGAAATATAAATGTTTATGATGTGGTCATTCTGGTATGAGTGCCTCTCTGATTTATGACATACTCCAGTTAGCTGGCCATACGCTAGTAAATTGTGGAATGAACAAAAATTCTCAGTGCTCTGTGAATGTCCTTTGAATGTACTTTAAAATTTTGTTTGCTTTTAACATGTGATTATGGAATTAATGTAATTTATCCGAACAAAAACCACATACACAGGAGACCGACCTGAGACTCTAGAACTCTATGTGTGCGGCTGTGAACTGAACATCCGTGAGACCAGGGTACACTTTTTTAAAGCACTGTGGCTATGGAGTTTGTTTGCTCCTTGGAAATTTCAATGTGGTAAAGGGATGTACCCAGAGGGACAATACTGATGGATGTTGCTGAAAGTTTGAAAATTCCATCACAGGGTCTATATATTTTCAGCTACTCTGCCGTTGCCCATTATTTTCTTACGCATACACTAAATATAAAAAGTCTACACACCCCTGTTAAAATGTCAGATTTCTGTGATGTAAAAAAAGAGACAAAGATAAATAATTTCATAACGTTTTCCACCTTTAATGTGACCTATAAACTGTACAACTCAGTTGAACAACAAACTGAAAACTTTTAGGTGGAGGGAAGTAAAAATAAAAAACTAAAATAGTATGGTTGCATAAGTGTGCACACCCTTAAACTAATACTTTGTTGAAGCACCTTTTGATTTTATTACAGCACTCAGTCTTTTTGGGTATGAGTCTATCAGCATGGTATATCTTGTTTTGGCAATATTTGCTCACTCTTCCTTGCAAAAACACTCCAAATCTGTCAGATTGCGAGGGCATTTCCTGTGCGCAGCTCTCTTCAGATCACCCCACAGATTTTCAATCTGATTCAGTTCTGGGCTCTGGCTGGTCCATTCCAAAACTTTAATCTTCTGGTGAAGCCATTCCTTTGTTGATTTGGATGTATGCTTTGGGTCGTTGTCATGCTGAAAGATGAAGTTCCTCTTTATGTTCAGCTTTGTAGCAGACGCCTGAAGGTTTGATGCCAATATTGACTGGCATTTAGAACTGTTCATAATTCCCTCTACCTTGACTAAGGCCCCGGTTCCAGCCGAAGAAAAACAGCCCCAAAGCTGCCACCACCATGCTTCACTGTGGGTATGGTGTTCTTTTGGTGATGTGCAGTGTTGTTTTTTGCGCCAAACATATCTTTTGGAATTATGGCCAAAAAGTTCAACCTTCGTTTCATCAGACCATAACACATTTTTCCACTTGCTTTTGGAAGACTTCAGATATGTTTTTGCAAAACTTAGCTGGGCTTGGATGTTTTTCTTTGTAAAAAAGGCTTCCGTCTTGCCACTGCAACTCCTTTAATTTTGCTGTAGGCCTCCTGACAGCCTCAGAGACCAGTTTTCTTCTCGTCTTTTCATCAATTTTACAAGGACGTCCAGTTCTTGGTAATGTCACTGTTGCACCATATTTTCTCCACTTGATATTGACTGTCTTCACTGTGTTCCATGGTATATCTAATGCCTTCGAAATTATTTTGAACCCTTCTCCTGACTGATACCTTTTAACAGTGGGATCCCTCTGATGCTTTGGAAGCTCTCTGCGGACCATGGCTTTTGCTGTAGGATGTGACTAAGAAAAGGTCAGGAAAGACCTACCAGAACAGCTGAACTTTATTTGGGGTTAATCAGAGGCACTTTAAATGATGGAAGGCGTGTACTAACTCCTATTTAACATGATATTGAATGTGATTGTTTAATTCTGAACACAGCTACATCCCCATTTATAAGAGAGTGTGCACACTTATGCAATCACATTATTTTAGTTTTTTTATGTTTACTTCCCCACCCCCCCAAAAAAAAGATTTCAGTTTGTTTTTCAATTGAGTTGTACAGTTTATACGTCACATTAAAGGTGGAAAAGTTTTTATACATCACAGAAACCTGACATTTTAACAGGGGTCTGTAGACCTTTAATATCTACTGTATTATTGACTCAGACCCTTCTATGTCATCTTTATAACAGAGTCCTGGTTGTTGCCCAACTTTGGTCCTCCTTGTTGTCTCAGTGCACACCCAGGGAGTTTCCTGTGCTTAGCCATACACACATATTCCAGTTTCCACTGTTAATTTCCTCTATAGTCCTGAAGAAGCAGAATTGAGAACCACATTGACCTATAAGGATTTAATCACACAGAATATTCTAATGTAGTAATAAGGGAGTAAGTCATGTTTATTTCTATGACAAACGCAATACGTTATTGTGGAGCATGTGTCATAGGTGGTCATTGAATTTATAAATATATGTGAGCTTTGTTTTTATGACCCTTAATGGGTACCCCCTGTGATTTTAAGAACACTTTTGTAATAAACATTTTTCTACATTTTTATATTTTGTAATGAATGTTCTTTTTTGTGCCAGTAAAGTCTGATGTGTTTTGTTTTTGCTGTAATTGAGTTTCACTGCATGAAAAATAAAAATGTTATGACTGGATTTACATTTAAAGCCCAACTCCAGAAAACATGTAAACCTTCCCTTGCAGTGGAGCTGCAACTATATTGCAAGGGTTAAATGCTTGCTTATGTCTAGGGGAGAGTAAAAGGATGTTTTCTTACCTGATCCTCAACTACCCTGGCAGACAACACTCCCCCATGCTCCAGTGGTGGACTGTCCCATGGGCCATGGGGGAGAAGATGTGCAGGGACCATTCTATCAGTGTAGGTAAACCTACTTTTCCATGCCTCCTAGACTTAAACAAGGCATTGACGCTTGTAGTACAGGCACAATCCCACTGCAAGGAAAAATTTTCAGGTTTCCTGGAGATGGGCTTGAATGTTTAAATAGGAACTATGGATTGATGTGTACTCTATAGCAGGGGTTGGCAAACTGCCGATCGGGATCAATTGCGGGCAGGTGACGGGTAGATCGCACACCTTGAAAGCAAACCCCAGAACCTGGAGAGTAGCCTGCATTCAGCTGCTGCAGGGAGAAAAATACAGCCTTTGGTTCCACTTAATGCTGCCCCCACCACCCCTCCTCTCCAGGTTCCTGTTCCTGGTGTTGCTCTGCCCCCCATGTGCTCCTTTGCCCCCTCACTCCCCCACAGCGTGTTCCCCTCCTCACATCTTCCACCGGCTGCTGTGGGGGATGCTTTCAGGATGGAGAGTGGAGAAGGGGGTGGCAAATGTGTCACTTACTGGCTCCTTCCTTTTCTGAGCGAACACAGTCAGTAATCCGTACCGATCACTAACTCATTCATAACTGAAGCATACTAAACTGTGTTTACTGTGCTTCAGTTATGAATGAACAGGAAGCTGCTCAGCACAGAGCACTTCCCATTCATTTACTGTGCAGTGCAGCTGAGGCTGCAGAGAAAGAAACTGAGGTATCCCTTCCTCTGTCTCAAAAGTCAGACATCAGGGGTCTGTTTGACCCCTGACATTTCATCAAAGCCCCCCAATGAGGCTCCTAAAAAAATTGTAAACAAAAAAAAAATTCTAAAAAAAATACAAAAATACAATATTACAAATAAAAAGCTACTGACAGCAGCCTCTGCCTTACTGAAACCTTCCACTGCTCAACTGACACTGTCCACTGCCCTACTGACACTGTCCACACATGATCTACTACCCTATTGACACCATCCACTGCCCTGCTGACACCATCCACTGCTCTACTGACACTATCCACACACCATCCACTTCCCTACTGGCACTGTCCACTGCTCTACTAACTGTGCTCTGTTAGGGTAGGATAATTTTTTAGTTTTACAGTGACGCTTATTTTATTATATTTGTCAAAGTTTTCCTTGTTATTTAATTAGGCTTTGTTACTTAATTTCATTTAAAAAAAGGGCATTGAACCCTAGTGATCTTTGATCTCATTAATGTTGTTCAGGTAGGATCCAGTTATATTCTTACTGTCATTTACAGTGCCTTGAAAAAGTATTCATACCCCTTGAAATTTTGTTACAACAAAAAACGTAAATTTATTTTATTAGGATTTTATCTGATAGATCAGCACAAAGTGGCATATAATTGTGAAGTGGTAAGAAAATGATAAATGATTTTCAAACTTTTTTACAAATAAATATCTGAAAAATGTGGCATGCATTTGCATTCAGCCCCCCTTAGATAGTGAAATTGTTGCCCATTCTTTGCAAAATAGCTCAAGCTATGTTAGATTGGATGGAGAGCATCTGTGAACAGCAATTTTCAGGCCTTGCCACAGATTCTCAATTAGATTTAGGTCTGGACTTTGACTGTGCCATTCCAACACATGAATATGCTGTGATCTAAACCATTCCATTGTAGCTCTGGCTGTATGTTTAGGGTCGTTGTCCTGCTGGAAGGTGAACCTCACCCCAGTGTCAAGTCTTTTGCAGACTGACAGGTTTTCTTTTAAGATTGCCCTGTATTTGTCTCCATCCATCTTCCCATCAACTCTGATCAGCTTCCCTGTCCCTGCTCAAGAGAAGCATCCCCACAACATGATGCTGCCACCACCATGTTTCACAGGGGGGATGGTGTGTTTAGGGTGATGTGCATTGTTAGTTTTCCGCCACATATAGCATTTTGCTTTGAGGCCAGAAAGTTAAATTTTGGTCTCTTGTGACCAGAGCACCTTCTTCCACATGTTTGTTGTGTGCCCCACATGGCTTCTCACAAACTACAAACGCAACTTCTTATGGCTTTCTTTCAACAATGGCTTTCTTCTTGCCACTCTTCCACAAAAGCTAGATTTGTGGAGTGCACAACTAATAGTTGTCCTGTGGACAGATTCTCCCACCTGAGCTGTGGATCTCTGAAGCTCCTCCAGAGTTACCATGGACCTCTTGGCTAATTATCTGATTAATGCTCTCCTCGCCTCTCAGTTTAGGTGGACGGCCATGTCTTGATAGGTTTGCAGTTGTGCCATACCCTTTCCATTTTTGGATGATGGATTGAACAGTGCTCCGTGAGATGTTTAAAGCTTGGGATATTTTTTATAACCTAACCCTGCTTTAAACATATCCACAACTTTATCCCTGACCTGTCTGGTGTGTTCCCTGGCCTTCATGATGCTGTTTGTTCACTAGTGTTCTCTAAAAAACCTCTGAGGGCTTCACAGAACAGCTGTGTTTATACTGTGATTAAATTACACACAGTTGGACTCTGTTTACTAACTAGGTGACTGCTGAAAGCAAATGGCTCCATTAGATTTTAGTTAGGGGTATCAGAGTAAAGGGGGCTGAATACAAATGCACACCACACTTTTCAGATATTTATTTGTAAAAAGTTTTGAAAACCATTTATCATTTTCCTACCACTTCACAATTATGTGCCACTTTGTGTTGGTCTATCACATAAAATCCCAGTAAAATACATTTATGTTTTTGGCTGTAACTGTACTCTAATTTACACTAACACCCCCTTGCTTTCAGGGTAACAGATCACCAGGAAGTATGATATCCCCATATTGAATCAATCATTCTATTGTAGGTGTGTGTACATTTTTTTTAGAACCATGACTGCAAATAATGACCTTTTTATCGACACAATTCAAAACCAAAGTGGGTTTCTTGATTAAGTAGGGTAAGCCAGAGCCATATACTTTACTGGTGCTTTACTGCTATTTGCAACATTTGTTCTGAACTTTAAACAACCATAACAAGCCTTTTTACTTGATTGACATTATTTTGTTTAGAATTACTCATTGCGAATTCCCACTAGAAACACAGATACCTTACTCAAAACAGCAAACATTTGATCTTGTGGTTGTCTTCTGACCACGGTGATGTGTCATGTACCTTGGTTGGAGGCTGATTTGACAAGAAGGCTTTCCTTGTGGCTCTGGTCCAAGCACCCTGAATGTGGTGACAGAGGTACAAGATTCAAAGAAGCATGGGTGCCTGTAGCTTGATAGCAGGTGACTGCCAAGGTCAGGGACATAGTCAAGGTGAGCCAGGGACATATACAGTAAGACAGCAGCATAGTCAGGAAGCAGGCTGAGGTCATTACCAGGGAAGCAGTAATAGCAATGTCCAGTAGCAGGCCAAGTTCAGTGCTAGTGAAGCAGGCAGAGAATAGAGACAAGCAGAAGTCAGTATCTAGAAGCCACAGAACAAGGTCAGGAACAAGCTGGGTCAGCAACAGAGGATCAGTCAGCAAAAGCCAGTACACAAACTATGGTGAAGCTGAAAAACAATGATTAGCACACATCAGAATCCCCTTTAAATAGACAAGTTGGCACCAATGCACTTGGAGGTATGTGCCTATGTGCGCAGTCGCACACAAATGCACCTACGTGCCAGTGCAGGCTGGATACTAGCCCAAGCTCATCTGTGTGCTGGTACATATGCACGAGCATTAGCTGCACGGAAATGAACATTAGCTGCGTGAAAAATGAGCATTATCTGCATGAGAATGAGAATTAGCTGCATTAGTTTCCTGACATGATGCTTCCATTTCTACAGTAAGAGAAAAGCATTCTCAAATAAGGAAAGCCATTTCTGGGTCCCTTAGAGTTGTGGGCTGGGTAGTGATTGGAACCTCTGTCATCTCAGCTGCTATGAACCTGCTATATATTAGGAGGTTGCCACCCAGGCCCTCTGTTCTCGATACATGAAACCCCTGCCAGCTCTTTGTGTTAATCTTTATAACTGATCACAGCAATTCATTCATTCATACAAAAGACAAAGATGGATTTGTTTATAGAAGATGGGTTAATTATTTTCTTTTTCAGGATCCGCACACACCCTACCTCCCAGACTCCAGAAAGAAAGAATCTATAGCTTCTGAAACGTCTGTTGTTTCCTCCTATTCCCCTGAAGAAACAGAAGAAGAAAGGAAGAGTGCCTTAGAAAAGAGTATGTAAGTGAGTCCTTTTTGGGGCTTATGGGAAATGGGCTTTTATTCATCTTTCTTCCCAAATTAGTTGATGGCCCTTATAGGTAGAAGCCATTTTTAAACAATGACAGACATTCACTTGCCTCTCCTATCTTAATATGTGTATATGTATTTAGGTAATCTGAATATACATGTTAATGTGCTGGCCAGATTAAAAAAGTTGCAATGTCTGATTAAAGCAGTGGAACTGTGCCTGCATGTACAGCACTTTCCAAAGTTAAATAAGTGAGAAAGGGACTCATATTTTCAGTAATGCCTTTGATGATAGGAATGCTGGGCCATTGGAGATATGGCTAAGTTCATGGATGATAACGTCTGTGGTGAGGAAAAATGCTGGCCCACTGATAAGTCCAAAGGAAAAGAAACATAGACTTGTAAGAAGGCTTTCTCCAGCACCTGACAATAGAAGTGCATTCCGAGGGATGTGACCAATCAGTAGCTGCTTCCTACATTATCAGCTCTTTGATTTAGAGTGGGTCTAGAGTCTGCTTGCAGTGATTACTGAGCTGTTTATGTTTAATGGGTGGTGTCCCTGTAGCAAAACATTACTCATTAATCCAGCAAGTGATGACATTCATGTACTATATCTATTTTAAGTAAAAAGAATGGGGTTTAGCATTCCAGAAATCAGTGCCTTGCCAGTGCCAGTAAACGCTTCAATGTACGTACACATAATTAATGGAATTTAAGATCTACAGTATCTGCATATAAAATAAATTTAGGGTAGGATTTATAAATTTGATTTGTTACTGGAAACATATGGCATGGCTATTTATTGCATTTGTGCATCACTTTATTATCCAATAAAAAACACAGGAAGTCTTAAAACTTTTGGTTTACTGCCGCCTACAGGAGGATTAAACACTGTCAAACAAACGGAAAAAAAACTAAGGGCCAGCCCAGTTATATCCCCTCCCACTACCAGACTGTCGCTGTTTACTTGCTGTTGTTAATATTAACCTGCGGTTTTTTTTTCTACCTTTTTTTTCTTTTAATTTTGTTTCTTCAGTTAGGACTCTTTTTTACATCACTGCTAGAGGTTTCCACTATGATCAGCAGCTATCTGGTACAGCCATTCTCAGCCTGGTTTTTGGACATTACCAGGACCCTCTGGACTGGACATTGAGAGGCTAACCTGAAATTGTTCTTCAGGCACTGGGTTCTACATGGCATGCTTTCCAGTTCTGGTTAAATTATCTGCAGACTTTTTCCAGGTCCAGAGCCGATGACATTGCCTCTGCACTTACTGTGTCTCTGAAGTAAGTCAAGTTGGGCCGAGCACTGAGCACTCTTTCACTGTCATTGGCTGCTGGGCGCTATTATTCCCCATTTAATGCCAGCTTTGCCATGAAAGGGGTTAATAATGTTTGAATGTGTGCTGGTGTCATTCACTGGGTGGAGTGTCTCATGTACTCCAAACTATTTTCTTCTACAACGAATTGAGGAGACATCTCCCCACTGCTGCTCTTGTTGCAAAGAGCTACATGGAACCCTAATCTTTGATCTTTTGCTACTGCTTACCTGCATTGATGTTGGTTCCCTCTGACCATTCAATCCTCCGGTCACTGACCCTTTCCTGCTACCAGCTGTCTAGTTTTAAAAATATTGAGTCCTAACCTTTTACCCTAAGCTAGTATGTTGTCTAAATGCTATGCGACTGCAGCATATTTGATTATAGACATGAGGTACAATTCCGCTGTAATGGGTGCTCTCAGCTAATTTTATGCTAACAGGTCAGGAGCTGCTTGCAGCACACCTACTGGGAATGAAGTCGTGTTGTGTTCTACTAATAAAGTACTTCTTGTCTTCATAGTACTCCTTGGCTTTGTTGAATTTAGCTGGGTCCTCTGCCCTCTTGTCTGAGGTTTTTACTACTGTCATGCATGATATAGTTATTTGTTGAATCTGAGGCCATAGGTGTACTCTGGCAGATTCAGTATCTATTTTGCCAGTGGCTATAGCAGCTTCTGAGCCAGTCTACTGCTATCACTCCCAAATTAACAGAGACCATTTTGGCCATTATTTATACTGTGTGCACCCTGTTTAAAGTAAAGGATCAGCCTGTTGCTTCTACCAGTGCTGTTTCTGACCTTGGGTCTTTCCCTTTCCACCCACTATTCAGTTTTATACGAAGATTGGGATCACCCTGACAGGTTGTTTGCTTCCTCTAAGTTCTTGATGGCCTTATATCTATTTTGGTGAGGATTTTGATGAAAAGTGGTCACTTCCCTCTGGATCCGGCCATATCTTGTCTTATCTAAGTGTGACGGGAGTCACTTTGGGTGGGGGGGCCCATGGAACACAGCCCCCTTTAGAGAGGTGGGGAGACTCCTGTCTCAGCTCCCCATATCCCTCTTATGTGTAAGTCACCCTGTGCCTGTTAGGGGTACAGGGTGGAATGTCCTGATATTGTGTAGACATGTATAGGTGGGGGTTGTTCATTGTTCACTGCCATGTGGCTGCATCCCATTGTTCTATTGTGTGTCTTGCTTGGGAGCAAACTATTATGGGATGTGTTTATGTATTGGCTTGGTGGGGGGTGTTTCCAGCAGTCCTCCCTCCTGATGGGACTGCCTGCTGATGTGTTTCCTGTTACTGAGTGTGTATTTCCCCACCCTGTGTATATATCTTGTATCTATGTTAAAAAAAAAAGCAGTCTATCTCCTGGAATCCTTCAAGTCTGGTGCTGTCTCCTCTTGTATGGTCAGCGGTGGTGTCCGTGGATCTGTGTTCGGACAGGGAAGCGGGAGTCTAACGGAAATACCCTAGTGCAGTCGGGGTCCGGTTCCGTTACACTAAGCAACTAATATTCCAATGAAGATGTGATTTTACTTTGCCAGACCAAGTCTGAGTGGACAAAATCCCTTAAAAGGGATCTAACTTTCAATTCCATTGACCCTCTGTTTGTGGATGCATGTCAGCTATGATGGCTTGCTGGAAGCCTCACTCCTTCTCTCTCACATACATCTACTATCGGTGCATATGCATATTGCAGTTTGGCTAAGATGTTGGACTGAGGAGTCCCTTTCCCCGCCAAGCTTGGCTTCACATCCACCCACAAAGTTTGGCACTCTAAGCCTGCCAAATCCTCAGACAAGCCTTTGAAGGTGTGTCCCCACTTTAAAGAGGGGGATATCTATTGTCCTTTACAGACATTTGAGCTTCGTGCTTTCTAGATGCTTGGATGATGTAGGAGGTGCTTCAGAGCTATAACCTTGAGTTTCATTCCCAGCCCCCTCTGCACTCTCCCTCTTCTACCGTTCATGTGTCTCCTCTAGCATGCATTTGGTACCACAAGCAGACTGATGCCTGAGAAATGCATAACACAGTGCCATCATTCTATCAACAGGTATTGGTGCTTTCTGAAAGAAAAAAAAATGGATTGTGTCAAAAACTGATTTTAGAAACCTATGTAGTGGATGGTACAAGACATACCTATAGGTAGAACATATATTCATCATTACAATGTGACCATGTGTAGATCCACAAAATTTAGGATGTTTTATAAAATGTGATTCTTAAAATAATTGAAAGTAAAAATATTTTTTTTTTATACTTCAATGGTTATTCTAAAACAAAGTTCTATTTTTCTACAATAATGACACCTTAAAGTTCCTAAAGTGATGGTTTTGCATTTTGTAGTATAAAGGTGGGATGTGGTGTACTGATTTCCTGATCTAGTAATAGTTCATGTGGCATCCTGCTGCTTGCTCACTTGCTTTAATGGCATGGCTCTTGAAGCTCGGGTACTAAGCCTATGGGGTTCCTCCACCAAAAGAAAATAGATTGTTCACTTTGCAAGGCAAGTTGCACATTGCATGGGAATTTCCGCAGAGCTTAGGGTATGAGGCAAAGTTCTACTGACTTAAATTATTCAATCATGTGCAAGCAAAAATTTTCTTTTTTTCTTTTCATTGCACATTAAAGGGTATTCTTGGCAAAGTGAAATTTTACCGTATTCACTAAGATCTTGGGAAAATTATCTTGCAAAGTGAACAGACTATCTGCTTTTAGTAAGGATTACTATAATTCTCATTCTAGAACGTCCACTTCATGCAAGGTTCATCACCCCAGGAATTTCTCCGTGGGACAAATCCCCTCCTTCCTGCAGTTGTGTCTGGACCAACGTTTGTTTCTCAGAACCATCTAATGTGAAGTCTCTACTCTTTCCATTCTATTTCAGAGACTGTTTGCTTTTCACTCTTTTATAAAGACCCTTGTGTAGGGGGTTTACCATTTAGTTAACCCTGTCAGTTCCTGTGTGACTCCACAGGATCTGAATTTGTTTCTCTCTGCTTCAGAAGCTGCCATTTGATCCCACTAGAGACATGCCTCTCCCCCCACACAGACACATACTTTCCTTGTAGCTATTTCCTCTTTGAGGCAAGTGTCTGAAGTGGGGCCTTATTTTGCAAAGAACCTTTTTTTGGTTTTTCATAGGGAGAAAGTGGTGTTGAGGCCCAGGGCTTCCTTATTGCCCATGGTAGCCTCTGCCGTTTATTCTAACCAGGACATTGTTCCCCCATCCCTTAGTCTGGCTGGGGTTCATCCATAGGAAAATGCCTTTCATTGTCTGGATGTGGTTCAGACAGTGCAAGTCTATTTTTCAGTCACTTTTTTGTCATTCCTGATGGGCCCCAGGAGGGTGCCCTGTCTTCTCTTGGCACCATTTCTATGGCTCAGACAGACCATCATTTAAACTAATGGTCTCAAGGATCGGGTTCTCCCATTTCGTGTTTAAGTGGAACCTTAGTCAGGCTGGCCCTCTTTTCCAGTATAGTTATGTAAAGCATTAAAATACTGTTTAAAATCCAGTAATACACTGTCTCACCCTGCTGTACACATGCTCAGCAGTTGCTCTCTATTTTTTGGCACTATGTCAAAACTGTAGAGGCCGATCTGTTGATAACCTAAAGATTTCCTTCTGCTCAGGGGCTCTGGGCTTCAGCAGAAAGAAACAAGAATTATGCTGGAGGCAATTTACAGCACACACTAATTTTGGTAGCATAATTATTCATGTGGAATGTATGTTCCTTGCTAAAGGACATTACTTATTATTATTATTATCATTATACAGGATTTATATAGCGCCAACAGTTTGCTCAGTGCTTTCTTTATAAAATTGTTATGGGTAAAGTTCTGTTTTAAGGCTCACTTTGCTAGATCTGTGAATAGATCTGGACTGCTTTTGGTTTTCATGAAAGTTTAGGACTTCCTGTGTCTTCCACAATGGATGCGAAAGAACATAGGATTTTTGTACAGTACAATCTTTTTTCCTGGAATCCATTAAAGGACTGTTTTGTTGCAGAAATGAGGCCTACTGATAATGGGAGGGGTTATACTCTGGGATAGCCTACAGTTTTTGTTTTGCTAGTGTCCAGCCCTCTTGCAGGTGGCAGTATAGCTCAAAGGTTTAGGACTTCTATTGACCCTTCATGGACTCCAGGAAAAGCAATTTATGGTGAGCACAAAAATCCTATTTTTTTAAGGAACAGTTAGAAATGTTACCAGGTTTTATATGTTCTCTTTGAGCCCATTAAGGAAGTTGAACTTTAAATGCTGTCTAGGTTACTTTAGAGGGGATTTCTGTTTTATTTCTATCCTGTCTGAATCCTTTCATCTGGATTGGAGGTGGGGGAAGATTTCTAACATAGGGATGTAGATTGAAAAAACTCCTTACAGAGATTCTAAATATTTCTTACTTACTGTAAATATAACTTTTTTTTATTTTTCCTCTTTTCCCCATTCTTTCTGACTCCTAACAAATACACAGGATATGAGGAGAGATTTCCCAAAACAAAAGTGGCTTTAAAGTGGAAGTGGATATGCCAGAAGAAAGACATAGTCTATTAGAAAAAGTCCCACTATGATTATTATTATTATTATATAGGATTTATGTAGCGCCAGCAGTTTGCTCAGCACTTTACAATATAATGGGAGACAATACAGCAACAATACAGTTCAATACAAGAGGGATAGTAGGGCCCTGTTCCTTGGAGCTTATTAAAATGTTAATGTATGAAAATGTAACATATTATAAAATGATCAACTTAAGTCAGTTAACACAGTGACACTTTTATTGCTTCTGATTTTAAACTTTGTAGTCTAGGCGGCGGGGGGGGGGGTGGCTACAGAGTGGTTGGGTGATGTAGATTTTCTCTGAAAAACACTTAATTGGCGTGACACAGAAAGAAACTCTGCCATCAATTAAGCCTGGTACACGCAGTGAGAATATTGGACGAGCGATCCTCCTTCTTTTTTTTTCTTGTATGCTAGTCTAATATCAAAAATAAAGAGGTTACTAAAGTTATGAAAATTCTTGTATGAGAGAATACAGCTTCGGAAGTGATGTAATGTGTTGTATTACGTAATTGTAATATATTCTTTTGTTTCTGAGCATGCATGGTTTTGCTCTTTCGATTTGTTTCGGATGACTACTGTACTGATTAAAGGAAAATCGTATGATCTGGTACCATACAAAAAAAAATTGTGCTTGTCCATTCGAATAATTTTGGACAAAAGCACTAACAATCAGATTATCGTACGATTGTTTCAAAAGCGGTATTTTTCATCTGATTTTCTGATTGTGTGTACTAGGCTTTACACTGTGTGGGTGTGGGGGAGAGTTGGAAAAGCACTGACGTTACTGGAGAGTTCCACCTCCAAGCATACCTTGTACCATGGTGAAGTTGCGGTAATATTTTTGCTGTGCCACCATTACAGCGTATAGATACAGATTGTGTTGTCTGTGTACATGTAGCTTCATGCAGCTTCATGTAGCTCCAGCTGGTGTTACTTAAATACTTTTAATAAGCAAGGAAGATTTGAAAGAGCAGTAAAATCTTGTAAATTTGCATTTACAATTGATTAAACTAGAAATTATAGGCAAGCGCCACTAAATAGTTTGTGATTAAATGTAGTTTTATTTATACCAACAACATTTCATCCAGATTTCTCCTTTCATCCAATGAATAGTAAGCCCATTTTAAAATGATATATTTTCTTGAAAATGTGCATTCTATTAGTAATTAAGTTACCCTTTTTTCATGTTTATAGTAAAATTGCCTAATAACTGCAATTTCTGTTGTAACGTAACTTTTACTGGTTATAATAGTAAATGAGGTAATAGTGTATATAGAGTTTGCAGTTTTTACAAGCTGTCCTTTACATTAAAGTTCAAAACAATCATTAATATTTAGCCAAATAGCATAATGCTTTGTTCAGACCATTGCATAGAAATCATGGGTTTAAAGCAGCCTTTTTCAACCAGGGTGCCTTCAGATTTCTGCAGGGTTGTCTGGGCAAATTTCCTAAAAATTGGCCAAAAACTGTATACAAGCCAGTGGGTGGCTGAAATCTGCCTTTTAGTTACACAAAACCAATGGTTTTCATTGTGCACCATTATGGTCTTCTAGCTGCTGGTGTTCTAACAACCAATGATGTCACTGGTTAGTAAGGTGCTTGAACAACATCATCCTTGTTTGCCCTCCCCTTCCTCTAATCATCAGCACTGGGATCACATTAGTTGAGTGAGGTATAGAAACTGAAGGGGGAAAGAGAAACACTGGTATACTAGTCAGAACCAGTGTTCAAAGGTGCATTTGTTTTGGAAGAATAAATCACCTCTAACGTTGGGTTTCCTATGTTTGAGGATGTTGCTGCGTTCTGTAAAACTATTTGTTTTCTTTTTTTTACATTTTTAATGGGTGCCTCAAGATTGCACGGAATTTTAAAGGGTTCCTCAAGACTATGCAGAATTTTAAAGGGTGCCTTGACTAAAAAAAAAGTTGAGAAACACTGTTTGGGATCATATTTTTCTTGTTCAAATATAGGGATCATATTTTTCAAAGTATAGAATTCTGGGCAGATGTCTACCACTGAATACTATGGAAAACACATCCAAACTAATGCACACAGTATTGTGGTAGTACACTGGAGAACTCAGTTCATATCCGTCCTTAAGGCTATTCTGTTACCAAATGGAAGCAGGAGTTTTAATTGTTCTCTTTCCAGTGCTAATGTGTTTACAAACCTTGGAAAATCCAGGATTGCTTTCCCTTCTGAAAACTGACCTTGTGAACAGCAATTGTAATATCAATCCAGTAGTTACAGTATATATTTATTAATAACTACTTCTACTTTTTCTACACCGTACAGGTATGTTCTAATGGAGTTAGTAGAAACTGAGAAGATGTATGTGGAAGACTTGGGCCAAATAGTAGAGGTAACACTGTATATTCTTTTTTAAAAAGCAAACTATATTGGTTTGGGTTTTGTTTATTATAATGTTTTCTATGTACAGTAAGTTGCACAGTATACATAGTATGCCAGGCTATGCAGTCAATGTAAAGAATAAACTAAATTAAATGTCATTGTTAAATGCTCTAGACTAGAGCATGCTAAAAAAAAATGAAAGAAGATGTCTGAGTAATTTCTCTTGGTAGGACCTCTGTGTTACTTGGGTTTCATTCACATATATAGTTTTCCTTTTCTAAAACAGATTCTATAGTCAGCATTATTTGAAAAGTCTACAAAAAAAGAAATTAAGATCTTGGATTTTTTTTATGTCAGAGCTATATTGGGAAAGAAAGATTACTTCTATTATAGCGGTTATGTTTAGGCCTTAAATTTGTCAGTTATGTATTTATTTTATGCAGTGAGTTCATTACAGCCTGAAAAGTTCATTGTGAGGATACTTATTACCCGTCACAAAGAGAAATAAACAGAACCCAGCTGATATAACACAAGCAGGAAATTGTGCTTCTTAGGCTGAGGGAGTTCAGAAATACTGAGGAGGAACTTGTACAACTCAGGTCCTCTGGGATATGTGTATCCTCATGCTGGTAAAGGGGTATTGGTGAGCCTTTGTTCCCAAGTCACGCTCTCATCGGCTAGGTCAGTCTTAACACGAAACATTAGAGGGTGCTTCTCCTACACGGCCGTATCAAAGCCAGTTCATTAATGAGGGATCATCATCTGAAATAACAGTGACTAATAGCGTAATGGCTCTCAGGCTCCCATTAAGTCATATTTTTATCCTCTGTAAGTGTAAAACAGCAGTATCATCAATGTGCTGTTTACTATATGTACTCTAATTACATCAATATGTTTTCTGAGAACGCAGCAGTGCGTCAAAGGCAATGTTTAACAATCACTGGACAGTATTATTATACAGTAATATGTATCTGGTCTTATTTCACTCTCATCTCCTGTTGGTTACTGAAGACCTGTCTGAAAATGATAGGATCATCATATTGCAGTAATGGCTACCTGTCGTTAGGCTAAGTAATATGACAAGATGATGGAGCATCACTTTTTCAAAGAGAGCCTTAACTGTCCTTTTTCTGTATATTTGGCTTAAAGGATGACTGTACTTTAACCCTTTCACTGCCCAAACATATATTTTATAAAAGCAGACACCCTAGAGAATAACGTAGTGGTAGTTCCCATTTCTTATATCACACATTCTTAACACAGCAGTTTATGAAACATAAAATCTCCATTAAAAATACACTTATGTTTTAGGGCACACAGTTCATTATATTGTTATTTTTTGGTAAAATATAAAAGATGATGTTGCACTAAGTAAATAGATACCCAACATTTTAAAGGCCCCTACAGGTAATCAGTTTAGAGTTAATTGTGAATAATATTCCTAGAATTATTGATCGCAATTGATGTTTTTTTGTGTAGGTGCCCCCAATATGTTCAATTACCTATGCGCATGTATGTGGGGGGGTTTAAACATTTTTGGGGGGGGGGTTTAAGTGCTTGGGTGGAACTTCAATTTTTACACCTTTTTTCCACAAAACTTTACTGTTCACCACATAGGGGACAAAAAGTCCCCTACGTGATTTTTTTTTTTTAGTGTCAGGTTCTCTTTGATGGGCCATCAGGGGTTTAAAAGACCCCTGATCTCACCTGCCCTCCATTGAAGCTAATGGAGTGCAGATCACATTTCATTAGCTTTTTCCACAGCCATACTGACTGGCGATAGTGACACTGGGACCTGGAAGTGACATTTTACATGTTACTTTCAGGTCATTAGCAGAAAGGGCAGATCAGCAAATAGACATTCGCTAATGAAATTGCAGCTTTGAGGAGCTTGGAGAGGAGGCTGCGGGGACCTGGTAACACAGATAGAAGGAGCCTACAAGACCAAGGAATATGTTAAGAACTACTTGTTATCTCTGTACCCCCCAGAATTACTTGGAATTACTTGTAATCCCTGTACCCTGCAGAGTAAATGTGCACTCACACTGGGTATGATTTAATCGAAACCTGCCTTAGCTTTGCTGTCCACCCCCCCCCCCCCCCCCCACACACACACACCTGATGGTCTGCACTTACATTGTGCTTTAAATTAAGTGTTTCTAGACACACTTGCGTCATCCAGACCACAGTGATCCCTGGTTCTGTGCTCACACTGAAATGTGATTCTGTATAATGTACTTGTATGAAAAAAATATATTTTTCTTTGTATTGCTTTTTTATGTGAAATCCCTGGTCTTCCTGACAGCCCCCCTGCTTACCTATTAAAAACTAACCACACTAAACAGGAAAACACACCATGGGCAATTATCTAGGTGTGCTGGGAAATCAGCCTGCTCTCCTTCAACGATCAGACTTGTCCTGACACTCCCCACCCCGCACAGCCTTTCGCTAGGAAAACCAGTTTTTCTGCGGTTTCTCCTCCCCCAGCTCTTGTGCAGCTGAGAACAGAGGGTATGTGATCACTTATATAAAAGGGGAAAAATGTAATGTTTATTACATTTAGAATGCAAGTGTCCAATCCAAACGCACACCTTCCTGTGTTAAAAATGGCTGTGTGTATAAATAAGTGCTGCAGCAACTGTCGGCTGGAAACAAACAGCATCAGCAAGGGAGAATGTCACCAGCACACCGAGGATCACCAATCTTGGTCCAAAAGTTTTAATGAATGATCACATAGTTACAGCAAGGCAACATTTAGGAGTCTTGCAGGATCCCTCCATCAGGCATGTGACCCATATTGGTGATCCTCGGTGTGCTGGTGACATTATTTCTTGCTAATTCCTCCATTCACACACGTGATGTGGATGGAGGAATCCTCCACGCTGAGCTATTGAGACTTCCCAGCTCTCAGAACACACTGATATGTGCTTCCGGCTATTGCCTGCAGCACTGCTTGAGCAGAGAAAATCATTCAGGGCAGTTGTACAGAAGTCAATCAGTAGATCGACTTCCATAAAACCTCCCTGCCCATACATGGAACTAAATGTGTCCAGTGCCTGCTGAGCTGCAAAATAGAACAGGGTGCCCCCTCCAGGCTGGGCACATGGCTGTCAGACACAGCTAGCAAAGAAACAGAAATAGGCTGTTTTCACAGCTGTGGTTTTTCTGGCTTCCAGCACTTGCCTAAGCCTGGGTTCACACTGATGTCACATGCCTGATGAAGGGGTCCTGTGAGACTCCGAAACGTTGTCTTGCTGTAACTATGTGATCGTTCATTAAAACTTTTGGACCCATATTGGTGATTCTTGGTGAGCTTGTGACATTCTCCCTTGTTTATTACATCTAGACACAAATGTTTTGCCTTTCATTTCCATTTTAAGCTGAATGGGTTGTTCTACAAGGTGAGGATTTACAATCACTTTAACTGTTCCTGAGCATGGTTTGGAGCACTCATTACACAAACCAAAGAACCAAGGGGGTGAACCTTACCTAAGTACAGGTAAAACTGCCATTGTGAGTGCATTTCACTTTTCAGCGTGGAGAACCCTACTCCAAGGGTATTGTTTTCAAGCCTTAACACAAATATAAACTCTTTAATGTCAGTTTGGAGTTGAAAGTGTTACTAGACACACAACAGTAAAATCAGTCTGTCTAAGCAATTAAGCATGCCTGTTATACTCACTGTGGAACCTTAGGGGTTAATACTCTGCATTGTGTAAAAAGGCTGTTTGATCCTGTCTTCTTTGATCCTCTTCTTCTTTTATTGTCCCCAGTCCATCTACTGATGGTACAGAGCTTCTGTGGCAAATCTGCACATGCTCTGTTTGTTGTGTATTGCTAGAGCATTTTTGGGGGGGGGAGGGTGCATGTGATCAGCACAGGGCCAATCAGCGCTGTCCAGACAGAGGGTGAGGGGTCATGCAGCCTCATAGGACAGTTAGAGGAGAATGAAAACTCCTCCTACAACATTATCCAGTGCTTGGCCAGACACTGATAGAAGTCACAAGACTGCTATATACTGCTGATGAAAAAAGGTATTTAGAAGTTTATATTTACTAAAATAATTGCATTTCCATGTAGTGTGTACTGTGGGAGAACAGATATAGTGAATGCCGGGTCCTGGGTTTAGTAACACTTTAAGTGATACGATTTATTGTATTATCTAAATTAAACTATTAAATATGCAAGCTTTCAGGATGCCTTAAATCCTTTCTTCGGGTTACAATTCTGAAAATTGTTCTGAAACCTACACTTGTGTAGTATTGGCTATCCTGAAGGTTTAGGCTATAAAGAGATTAGAGTTTAGATGTTATCGGAATAATGAACTCAGAAATAAGATGTTCAGGCACAATCCTCACCTCAGATGTCCTTTTGAAATGTTCATTAATGACTTTCTGCATTAATCAATGGCTTACATAGTATAGTATTCTACTACTGCAATGAAAAACACAAAATAACTGACTACATACTTGCATAATGCAGATGGAGCTCCTCCATTTCCATTTGTTTCCTTTATAACTTTGTTGTAAGAAGTATTTTGTTAGTGGAGCTCAATAGCTCAAGACACATTTTTTTGAATACAGGTACCTCAACTGCATTGCTGAAACACGAATTACTCATCCAGACACATGGGGGTTTATTTACTAAAGCTGGAGAGTCCAAAATCAGACTCCCTTCTGCATAGAAACCAATCAGCTTCCAGGTTTCATTGCCAAAGCTTCATTGAACAAGCTGAGGTTAGAAGCTGATTGGTTTCTATGCAGAAGGGAGTCTGATTTTGGACTCTCCAGCTTTAGTAAATAAACCCCATGATGTCCCCTTCAAAACATGCACTATTGGTGGGTTTAAGGACAGGTGTGGGAAGGATAAATTGAACCCAAAAAAAAATTAATTATACAGTTATATAAGTTACAATCACATAGAAAAACAGAAAATGTTATTACCTTCCCATATAGTTCCTTTTCAGTCCATTCTCATGGCTTCATTTTATACAGTCTGAAAAAGTGTTCCCCCTTTACTGCAACAAATTCAGATACTAAATGCCTTTGTCAGAATCAATTACAAAATAAATATAGAAATGTACCATGAAATAATGAGGGATAAAACTGTTGGACCTGCCTGCAAGCACTTACAAGATCTAATGAAGAACAAGTGGTTATTTTGTACTAAGGACCATCCGTGTTTAATTAAACTTCACCATCATTTTAATTTATTTAACATTACACAGGGCTCCGGTTCATCGAAAACACTTAATTAAAATTGGTTGATTAAATAGAGTTTGATTACAATGAATGGAATGGAATATGTTTTAAAGAAGAATGTCTGTCTAATAAAGAATCTAGATGTTTTAAAAGGTTTGAAATGACTATGAACCCTTTTTGCTTGTATTTCTTGTAATGGCAGAGAATCTAATATTTATCCTAGAATTGTACACCCTATAACTAACCCATAACTTACAGTACATAGAAGGGAGCTGTATCATAGACTGAGCATTTTTTATCTTGGTCCATACCAGCTTAGATATGGTATGTTGATTCAGAGAACCATTTACAGAATACAAGGCATTTTGCGAATAGACAAGGGGGAGTGTGGATAAAAAGTGCGGATGTGTTTAACCTGACTAGCTATGTAACCATGTAACAATACTGTCTCCCTATACAAGAGCCGTAGGTCTCATAACCACAGCTTGCTAAAAGTACAGTGCGATTGTACATGAATGAAAGTGTACATTTTACATTACACAGAAGTGATCCAGACATGGCATAAACCTTAGCTGCGTCACCTTTTTTCCAGCAGATATGACCAAAATATCTGCCTGGAGTTCCCCTTTAATGTCTATTAGGTGATTTGCTATATGCAGCACAGCCTGCAGACTTCAGTGACCATGCCAGATCCAATCAGTTAGCAAACTGTACATATTATATTTATTGTTCATTAACACTTTATAATTCTGTGAAAGACACATGGTACATATTGAACGTTAGTACTGTATAGTGTATTACATTGAACATGTCAACTTTTTCCACAGGGTTACATGGCAACCATGACTGCTCAAGGAGTTCCCGAGGACATGAAGGGAAAAGACAAAATTGTCTTCGGAAACATACACCAGATATTTGACTGGCACAAAGAGTAAGTGGCATGATCTTGTAGATCTACAATATTACAAATTATTATCCATTTACAGTCATGTTAATGTCAGGGGAATTGCAGCATGTCTCCTGCATACAATGTATGTATTCATATTATGTACGCCTTTGCATCTGTTGAAGTGAAGACACTTTTACTGGTGTGAAGTTTAGTATACACACTGGCTTTAAACGTCTTTAACAAAAAGCTATGCTGTCTCAGTTGCATTCAGGGCCAGTGGAATGCATTACTAAAAGAAACAATGCTTTAAAAGCAAAGTTCACCTTTTCTAGAAGGTAGCCTATGCATTAAAGGGGCCCAAAAGATATAAACAAGCTGTGCAAGTTTGTAAAATGTTCATTTATTTTAACATTATGCTTGTAGGCAGGGCCGGTGCTAGACTTTTTTGTGCCCTAGGCAAGATCAGATACCCCCCCCCCCCGCAATAATAAATATATGATTTTAAAAACAGTTGAAAATATTAACTCATCAAAACATGAAACAGCTAAATTTATTTAAACATGAAACTGCTTAATTTGCAAAATTAGTGCCATAAGATGCCACCAGCACCAATATTAAAGACAAAATATGTATTAACCAAATATAAGTTAACTGTATTAACCAATCAGACAGAGAAACAAAAAAAAAAAAAAAGAGTCAAGAGTTGCAAAACTCCACAGTGATCATCAGCCGCCAGTTGGCTTGCAGTAAAGGACTGAGTCTGAGATGAACACTGGAAGGAGCTACACTGGCCCCAGACACCTGGCATCTTCCTCTGTCCTTTCTTCCTCCCCCTCTGCCGCCCCTCTCCTCAGCTAAAGGATCACTCAAGATGTGGCAGTGTCCCACATGATCAATCAGCATCCGCTCTCCGCACCCCAATCATTGTCCGCCTGCCTTCACCTCCTGTCACCTCCTTGACCCTCCATCCTCCTAGGCTTAGCTCACCTCTGATGTGTCCTGCCAGGGTGCGGAGTCCAGGCTGCAGCTCTCAGTGAGGACAGGCAGCCTCCCAGCACTACACTGCTTCCCTCTCATACACACCGGGCTCCAATCATCCTACTCACATAGGGCTAACCCTGCAACCGAAGCACACCCCGCCTATTGATTAGCTCTAGCTGTGTAAAAGAAGGCGGAGCCAGTGCTGGACACACACCATTCGCTCACTAGTGGGCTCCCTGTTACAGCTTGAAGATCGTGTGTGCCAGTGTATGTACCGGAGATGTACAGACCGCTGACCACCCTGGGTCCTGGGTTAATGTCATCACTTCACTGCTACCTTTAATACTGTTATATTTATATATATATATATATATATATATATATATACTAAATGCTCATGTGTGTGGACAGGCTGTGAGACAATTGTACAGAGTAAATATACCCCTCCCTCGTCATTCCCTGGGTATGAGAAGAGGGGGACTCTGGAGAGAAATGAAGAATTCATACAAGAGGTCCATAGACCACATGGAGAGAGTGCAGGCCTGTGCTGCACACAGGTGCCCCTAGGTGGCAGTGCACCCTAGGTGGCTGCCTAGTGTGCCTAGTGGAAGCATCGGCCTTGCTTGTAGGCTGTTTAGGTCCCCCTGTAATGCTGGGACTAAGTGTCCAGTGGCTTTCACATCCTAGCAGCAAGGTATTTGGGTGGTTGGGGGTGCCAACTTACATAACTTACCTACAGGTATGACAATAAAAATTAAGAACATTTTACAAAGCTGCACAGTTTTTTTTAAATCTGCTTGGCCCCTCGACTGCATAGGCTATTTTTTTGACTTAGGCCCCGTACACACAATGAGAATATCTGGCGAATGATCATCTGGGGTTTTTTTTTGGTATATCAAAAGTGAAGAGGTTACTAAAGTTACAAAAATTCTTGTACGACGGAATAAAAATTCAAAAGTGATGGAATGTATTGTATTTTTGGACGAAAACTGTATTAATTAAACGAAAATCATACAATCTGATATCATACGAAAAAAAATTTGTGCTTGTCTCTTCGAATAATTTCGGACAAAAGCTCTGTACTAATGATCAGATTATCGTACGATCGCCTTGAAAGTGGTATCTTTCATACAGTTTTCTGATTGTGTGTTACAGGCTTAAGTCTTTAAAGCATTGCTACTGTAAGTAATGCATTCCACTGGTCCTGAGTGTGATTGAGACAGCATGGCCTTTTTGTTAAAGACATTTAAAACCAATGTATATACTGAAGCTGGAACATGCAGGTGTATGATATGAAATATATCTCTCATTCAGGAGAATAATATAATGGGGCTAGTTATTTAAACTGTAACTATAGGAAAAATTAAAAATGACATACTGAATATGAAACAGTCTCTCAATTGCATTAGCAAATCAATTTTTGTTTTTCTCCCCTCTCTCACCCCTATAATATAGTTTATTACCTGTGGATCCTACCAGTAGTTCCATTTATGATTCTGCTTCCCTTACCAGGCCAAGTGGTCCAGCAATAGTGGCAGTTATAGGGTTGATAAAAAACAATTTGCACACTCAGGGGCTTACAACTGCCCATTCTTATTCCTAAGGCTTCAAGCCTAAATCCACCTGAAAAAAAATATACAAAATAAGGTCAAGGGATATTACTTATCTTCAATGTAATGTGTTCCTTGTGCTTCTCCACGCCTGCTGCTGTACTATTCTAGTGTGGTGGGGGTTAATAGACCTAAGGGGCTGTCACAGGGTCTCATTAAAGTGGTTCTAAGACCTCAATGTTTTTTACTTCACTGCATGCTATACATTAAGATCTGTGTCTCAGACTCCCCCCTCACCTCCCTTATACTTACCTGAGCCCCATCACGATCCAGCTCTGTGCATGAGAGCTGTGGCTCTCCTGGCTTTGTCCCTCCTCGCTGGGCAGATTGATATCAGTGGGAGCCATCAACTTCAGTTACGAGGGGGTGGGGCCAAGTCCGCTATCTATGTCAATGGACACAGCAGCAGGACTTGGAAGAGAGCCCGCACGAGTGCCCCATGGGAATCAGCTTCCTTTTGGGGGCACCAGCAGGAGAGGAGGAGGCAGGGACACTGGCGGAGGACCCGAAAAGTGGAGGATCAGGGCAAATTGCACAGAGCAGGTAAGTATAGACATTGTTATTTTAAAAAAATTCTTTACAACCACTTTAAGCACGCTCGACTATGCCCTCCCACTCCTACATTCATAGAAGCTGTACTAGAGCTTTAATGAATGAAACAGCATCTGTGAATGGAGGATGGTGGACGATTGATTGAAAGGCTCATCCCCTTCATTCATAGATCCTGTTTCATTCATAAAAGCTGTAGTATGGTTTCTATGAATAGAAGAAATGGGGGGAAAGGAGCGAGCATAGTCAAGCACTCTTGATAAGAGCCTGTGACAGCTCCTCAGTTCTATTGCCCCCACCGCACCAGAAGGTCACAGCAACTGGAGTTGGGGATACATTGGAGGAGAAAAATTGCTACTGAACTAGAAGACAGACGCAAAGGGACACATCACAATGAAGGTAAGTAGCATTTCTTGTGCTTATTTTGTTCCGACTTGTTGACAAAACTGCCTAAATGTGTTAGCTGGAGTTGGGTGTTAATTTGTCCTGTCTCTCTTAAAGTCTTTTTATAAGTACATGTTCATCTAAGACTACCCTCTCCACAGAGTGAGAATGCTGTTATGTGATTTCATTGCAGAATGAACAGCATTGTCACCCTATAACCGGAAGTAGAAATCCTTGTCAGATCCACTGGCGAGATCAAAATTTAATAAAACTATGTCACATAATTACATAATGGTTTTCCCCAGCCATTCCAAATATCTAGTCAGGTTCAGGGAAAAGTTCTAATACATTCCTGTAATTCTGATTGGGTTTTTGATGTGAAAAAGTTGTTGTAGAAGTTCACATCAGTTAGGAAGATGAGATTTAATACACTGCACCTCTACAGCTATTTTCTAGGTGAGCTACAAAAGTGCCTTGAGGATCCAAGCCGATTAGCACATCTCTTCATAAAGCACGTGAGTCTTTCTGTTTTGTATAAACACTATGAGGTTGATTTACTAAAGAAACATGTTCACTTTGCAAGGGAGCTTAGTGTATGTGGTGCAAATTCATGTTGCAAAGAAAATTCAACCCTGAGCAAGGAAATGAAAAAGAAAACAGTAGTTTTCTTGCAAATGATTAGATGGTGGCATTCAGGAGAACTTCACCTCATTCGCTAAGCTAAGGGAAAATTCAATTTGCTAAGTTAACAGCGTATTTGATTTTAGTAAATTAACCTCTACCTGTGTCTATGCTATTTGCTGACATACATTTGTGGCAACTAGAACTGAAAATGTAAAGTTTTGAATGCTTGGAAAATTAAGGGGCTACACTGTAACAAAATATAGAGGGGTTCTGTGATATCAGCTAAGTTGTAAGGGGTGCAAGGTGGGGTTTGATCCCCTATCTAGTCTTTACTGCTGTTTCTGACCCTGATGAAGAGCTTACTGTCCAACCTAAATCCTACTGTCATAGCCAGAGCTTTGCTGTGAATCCCTTTGGCCTCATAGTGGTTTCTGCACAGGGAGATATGGAAGAATGCCCCCTGGAGAGGGAAATCAGAAATTCTACTTAAAAACACTCTGTCACCAAATTAAAAATTTGCAGATGAAAGCACAGAAAAAGGTCTAATATCATAAGTGCTTAATTGCAGAAATGTTCTTTCTCTATTTTTTTAACTTAATTGCAATTTGCCTTTGAACCTGCTAAAACTTGGACCACATTAGGAGGACTCCCTAGCACAGCCACATTTACCCCCTTGCTGCTATATCATAGCCCTCTCCTCTTCTAAGTGTCTCTAATTGCTGTCTATGCTGACCCAGCTTCTCCAATCTTACACATATCTCCCTACATAACTTTTTATGTCTGGCCGAGAGATAAATGAAGGAGAATACTATAGAGCACAGATGTCAAACTGGCGGCCCTCCAGCTGTTGTCAAACTACAAGTCCCATGAGGCATTGCAAGACTGACAGTTACAAGCATGACTCCCAAAGGCAGAGGCATGATGGGACTTGTAGATTCTTAACAGCTGGAGGCCCGCTAGTTTGACATCCCTGCTATAGAGTGTCATTTGAGTGACAGCTCTAAGTCATCTAGGGCTGCAGATATTGCATCCAAAATGGCTGCACCCAGCAGTATTCTCATATCTACACGAGGGAGGTGTATACAGGTTGATAACATGGAGAAAAATGTTAGATATAGGTATAATCTAATAGGAAAGTTGTTGAAACGATTGGTCTGGCGACAGAGTTCCTTGTGTGTCCCGAACTGCATTCAAAACACACTGCAGTTGCGACCTGCAGTCTGTGTCAATGGTAACTTAACACCCCAAACACAGGTCACAAGCTTAGTGTGTTTACCTGCACCGCATCATGCATAAACTACTTATGGTGCGGTCTGGCGCAATTCCAGCCCATTTAAATGAAGTCGCACTGCACCTGGATCTTATGTGCATCACATAGGAATGCACAGTGTGTTCCTGTGTAATTCATGGTGTGAACCAGCCCTAAGGGAAGAACTTCTTGTCAAGACCCAACTGGGAAATAAAACTTGTAAGTTTCTTTTTAATTCACTGGTCTATTAATTATTTTCAATTGTTGTTTGTTTAGGAGCGCAGGTTGCACATGTACGTGGTATATTGTCAAAACAAGCCCAAGTCTGAGCACATTGTATCCGAGTATATCGATACCTACTTTGAGGTAAGTAAAAAAGTCTACATTATTTATTGTCATTGCTATTGTAAAAGTTTAGTGAACTGAAGCCAAAACTTTTTTTCCATTGTGGACAAGAGAAAAACCTGTGTTACCATTAAGGAGATTCCCCTACACTTCCTGTTCCATAGCCACAACAGGAAGTATGAGGATATCTCTCCAAAATGAAGGAAATCCCTCATAGTCACCAGGGTCATCAGAATTGACAACTCAACATTTGGGATTTTCTTTCACATTTACTTTTAGTGATAATGATCACCAGGACAAATAGAGATTGTGAATTTCCCTAACAAGTGTGCACCACCCTAAGTAAAGCTGAAAACAAAGTTTTGCTTTCATTATTGTACTTTAAGATTCTAAATTGAGAATTAAGCCCTCATTAACATGGGCATACTACAGCATACACCCATGAGAGGGCTATGTTTGCCTGCATGGGGATGCACCATGCGAGGGCCATGTTTGTCTGCATGGGGATGCACAAGTGTTTCATGCATGCTGTGCAGGCAGTCTCATTATTGTAAATTGGGAAGCAGTGGCTACATGGGCACAGCCACTGGTCCCAATTTGACAGCTGTGTAGGTACGGACGCATGGCCCCGTAAGCACACTGCTTGCATTCGGGGCCATGCCCCTCCATGGATGTCAATTTGAGGGCAGTGGCTGTGTTCTTGCAGCCACTGTGTCCCAATTGAAATGAAAGAGACTTCCTGCAGAGGGATGCATGGAACACCTGTGCATCCCCCGTGCAGGCAAACATGGCCCCACACAGGTGTACGCTGTAGTACGCCCATGTGAATGAGGCCATAATGTAAATAGGAAAAAAAGACATTACAAACATAGTACTTGTCTTGATTTAATTGTTGTGGTTTTCCCCTACTACTACTTGAAGGTTCTCATTTATTCAGGTCATGGCTAGTAGTAGTTAGTCACATTCAACTTCACTTATAATGTAATGTTCAAGATATTTTGCAGGTTAACTTGTTGCTCGTGCCAACTAGTTACAACCCCGCTCCTAACTTTTCCTTTATTTTAACTACTTGCCCTCCAGAGGATTTACCCCCATTCCTGACCAGGCCATTTTTTGCAATATGGCACTGCGTTATTTTAACTGACAAGTGTGTGGTCATGCAACGTTGCACCCAAATGAAATTTATGTACTTTTTTCCCCCACAAATAGAGCTTCATTTGGTGGTATTTGAACACCTTTGCGGTTTTTTTTTTTTACGCTATAAACAAAAAAAGACCGAAAATTATGAAAAAAAACTATTTTTTACTTTTTGCTACTAAACATGTCCAGTAAAAAAATTTTAAAAAATCAAATTTCATCATAAATTTATGCCAAAATGTACTCTGCTACATGTTTTTTGCTAAAAAAAATCCCAATACCTGTAAATTAATTGGTTTACGTGAAAGTTATAGCGCTTATATATATACTGGGATTTTTTTTACTAATAATGGCGGCGATCAGCGACTTATACCAGGACTGTGGCGGACATTCTGACCCTGGGGGAACTGACTTGGTGTCACTGACATCCCAAGTGACACCAATACAGTGATTAGAACTAATAGAAAGCACTGACACTGTACTAATGGCGGGAAGGGGTTAACATATGGGGTGAACAAAGGGTTAACTGTGTGCTGTGTGTGTGCTTTACATTGTAAGTACACTGCTTTGTATGGCTCTGCTATGCAGGAACTGACACAGGAGAGATCTGTATTGTTTATACACAGTTCTGTCCCCCGTCTGTAATACACAGATATTGCCAGGTGCTGGCAGGGAATCACCGTCCAGGACCCAGTGATTGATAGCCAGGGCCACGAATGATGGCGCGGAACTGCAAAATCACACATATATATATATATATATATATATATACTGTATATATATACAGGTGAAACTCAAAAAATTTGAATACCTTGCAAAAGTTCATTTATTTCAGTAATGCAACTTAAAAGGTGAAACTAATATATAAGATAGACTCATTACATGCAAAGCAAGATAGTTCAAGCCGTGATTTGTCATAATTGTGATGATTATGGCTTACAGCTCATGAAAACCCCAAATCCACAATCTCAGAAAATGAGAATATTACATGCAATCAATAAAACAAGGATTGTACATAGAACAATATCGGACCTCTGAAAAGTATAAGCAGCATATGTACTCATTACTTGGTTTGGGCCCCTTTTGCAGCAATTAATGCGGCGTGGCATGGAAGCTATCAGCCTGTGGCACTGCTGAGGTGTTATGGAAGACCAGGATGCTTCAATAGCGGCCTTCAGCTCTTCTGCATTATTCGGTCTCATGTCTCTCATCTTTCTCTTGGCAATGCCCCATAGATTCTCTGTGGGGTTCAGGTCAGGCGAGTTTGCTGGCCAATCAAGCACAGTAATCTCACGGTCATTGAACCAGGTTTTGGTGCTTTTGGCAGTGTGGGCAGGTGCCAAGTCCTGCTGGAAAATGGTCCATCATCCCCATAAAGCTCGTCTGCGGAAGGAAGCATGAAGTGCTTCAAAATCTCCTGGTAGACGGCTGTGGTGACCCTGGACTTAATGAAGAACAGTGAACCAACACCAGCAGATGACATGGCTCCCCAAATCAACACAAACTGTGGAAACTTCACACTGGACTTCAAGTATCTTGCAGTGTGTGCCTCTCCATTTTTCCTCCATACTCTGGGTCCTTGGTTTCAAAATGAGATGCAAAAGTTGCTCTCTAATCAGAAAAGAAGACTTTGGACCACTGAGCAACAGACCAGGCCTGTTTTTCTTTAGCCCAGGTAAGACGCTTCTGACGTTGTTTGTTGTTCAGGAGCGGCTTGGCAAGAGGAATACAACATTTGAAGCCCATGTCCAGGATCCGTCTGTGTGTGGTGGCTCTTGATGCACTGACTCCAGCCTCAGTCCACTCCTTGTGAAAATCCACAACACTTTTGAATGGCCCTTTCCTGACAATCCTCTCCAGGCTGCGGTCATCCCTGCTGCTTGGCACCTTTTTCTTCCACACTTTTCCCTTCCACATAACTTTCTATTAATGTGCTTTGATACAGCACTTTGGGAACATCCAACTTCTTTTGCAATTACCTTTTGAGGCTTTCCCTCCTTATGGAGGGTGTCAGTGATGGTTTTCTGCACAACTGTCAGGTCAGCAGTCTTTCCCATGATTGTGATTCCTACTGAACCAGACTGAGAGACCATTTAAAGGCTCAGGAACCTTTGCAGGTGTTATAGCTTAATTAGCTGATTAGAGTGGGACACTTTAAGCCTAGAATATTGCACCTTTTCACAATATTCTAATTGTCTGAGATTGTGGATTTGGGGTTTTTATGAGCTGATAATCATCACAATTATGACAAATCACAGCTTGAACTATCTTGCTTTGTGTGTAATGAGTCTATCTCATATATTAGTTTCACCTTTTAAGTTGCATTTATTAAATAAATGAACTTTTATAATTTTTTGAGTTTCACCTGTATATATATGATTTTGCGCACCCGTGCCGCCCTGTAGCAGTATTTCTGCTATAGGGTGGTGCGGAAGTGGTTAATAATTCACCCTTTCTTTGTCTTGTTTGTGGACAAAGCATAATCTTAGGGTGAATTCCTGCAGAAAATAGAGAGACCTAGACAAAATGTACTGTTACCTGCAGATAAACTAGTGTATGTAATAGACATTGGATTTACTAGTGCATAAAGGCTAATGAACTCTTTCTGTCACCAATAACATCCTCTCTTTGTGACCATGTTGCTGTAGGAGTTGAGGCAACAGCTGTCACATCGCCTGCAACTCAATGACCTACTTATTAAACCGGTGCAGAGGATCATGAAGTACCAGCTGCTGCTAAAGGTATGGGACACTTTAATCACTCAAAAATAGTTTGCCTAATGCAACTAACTTTATATTTCTTTCTTTTGGTGGTGTTTGATCACCACTGTTTTTTTTTTTTTTTTTTTATATATAAATGAAAAAAATTCTGAAAAATAAAATATTTTTGTTCTAAAACATTTCCAATAAATAAAATCAAATTTCTACATAAATTTAGGCCAAAATGTATTCTGCTACTTGTCTTTGTTAAAAAAATCCCAATATGTGTATGATAATTGGTTGGTGCGAAAGTTATAGCATCTACAAAAATGGTATATATACAGTCAGGTCCATAAATATTGGGACATCGACACAATTCTTTTTGCATTCAGCTGTCAGCTGAAACATCAAAGAATGTTTTTAGTAACTGTGCTGTACTGTACATGTATGTATTCCATACAAGACTAGTCATATTATCATTTATTCATTTATTTATTCATTGACTTATGTATTCATTGACTCACCAACAGCTATCTACAATTAGCTGAGACGGATCATTTTTGCTGCTATCACAAGGGGCCAGGTTGAATTGAGTATTAATCAATATTATTCAATTTTAAATTTAATTTCACATCTTTTATCAATGTATAACCACACCTTTTTTATTGTATATTTGTATCATAAATGTATTTATTACTTTTTGCATTCCTTCTAATGGTCCCCTCCCACGCTGATTTTGGGGGAATGAGTTTTCTCTTGAGGCGGTTATTGTTATGCACTTGTCATACACATACACATATATATATATATATATATATATATATATATATATATATATATATATATATATATATATATTAGGGCATCTTCACTTGTCGGCTTCAGCTCTGAGGAAGGGAATACTTTCCCAAAACACGTCAGAGGGGCTGACCGCACCACCAGTCGGACACTCTGCCATCATTGTGGGCCATCATTGTGGCGTTTAGGCTTTTGCATGTACTTCATTTTGTAAGCATGTTTTTTGTCTTTTTCTTTTCTAATAAACCTTGGATAATGCGCTAGGTGTTTGCGCCACCTGTGTGCTTCCTTTCCAATTTTTGACGATTTCCCAGTCTGAGGAGGGCTGCACCACCAAGAAATTATCCATAGGCTATCAACTCATTGAACTTCCTGGTCTTTTCCTGGCATTCACCCCTTTTTGAGGCGCTGGAGAGATAGTGCTTTTTATCCAGATAAAATTATTTATATCAAGGTGTTCTCTTTTACATGTAGAGAATATTTAAAAACAAATTAGGATGTAAGATTAAAATGCAGCAACAAATCATTCAATAAATGTAGATCATTGTAACTAACTATACACTAATTTTTCTTCTTTTATCCTTTTTCAGGACTTTCTTAAGTATTTCAGTAAAGCCGGACAAGATACAACAGAACTGGAGGTGGGTAAAATTCCTTGATTGTATAGCATGTTCAGGTTAAGGCACATCGGAGAAATTACTGTATGTTATTACAGACTATGGTTTGCTGCTTTAAAATAGAGAAAAGCATACTTCCTTCCTGGACCATCCTGTTTTTTTATGAACAAACTATAAATATTTGATACCTTTATGTACCCATTTCAGTTCAATTTGACATGAACCAACATTTTTTGACAATGTTGAATAGAGTGGGTTGGGTTACAATTTACAAGGGCTTTATTGCTGCCTATATCATGGCTGGGGGGATTCAACCTCTTTATTTATCCTGGTCAGCATTGTAACCTGGACAGAAAGCGAAGAAAAATCCAAAATGTTATTGCTGCCAAAGTAACAAGAATAGAGTGGAAATCATCTGATGGAGACACCCATTCTGGTGGCAACTAAGTTGTGTTTTACTGGTTTCTGAAAAAAAGGCACACCTAATGGAAGCACTAATTCACAACCACAAAAATACCCAAGATAATTATTGATAGATATGGGTTGTCTGGACAGCTTTCAAAACTACATGCTCTTAAATGGAGGCTTTGTTAACCTCTAATGATTAATTAGTAAATGATTCACAATGTTGTATGGTTATTTTTATGCATCTAATTCCCACTGGAACAAGGACTAGACCTTGTCTTCACTTCTGCCCCCCTTTTCTTTCTCCCGTGTACACCCTAACCATTCTCCAAACCCCTGGCCAGTGGTTATGTACTTGTTTGTACATCTGATACATCATAATATGCCCCTTCACCAATGTTGGATATGTTTAAAAGTGTGAACAATTAATGTACCTACTCTACCTTTTTATTATACTGCTTTTTGTTAAACATTTTTAACAAAGCATTTACGACATGCCATTGGAATGGAATAAAATCCATAACCTACTCTTTCTTTGCTTGTACATACTACTTTGCTTATATTAGTTTGGCATGTATATTTTCACTTGGAAACCTGAAAAAAAGTAAATAAATAAAAAATGGTTTCTATCCATTTCCTACACCATCCAAAAGAAAAGGAAAAAAATGACTTTAGTTGTATTTGTACTTCAACTGTTGATCTACAGTATAGAATCATTTGAAAATATATAGTGCTGGTCAAATGTGTTAAACATACAGGGTGCTTATTCCAAAATTGCAGAGCCATAAAAAAACATACAGAGAAAAAAAAGGGACTTTTTAAGCACCAAAACCACAAAAAGAAAAAAAGATCTAATATAAAAAAACAAATTTATTGAACATACTGTAGTACATCAATGAAAAAACATAGACACAATACATAAAACTCAACATTATGTTTTATGTACCGTATTTTCCGGCGTATAAGACGACTGGGCGTATAAGACGACCCCCTACTTTTCCTGTTAAAATATAGGGTTTGAGCTATACTCGCCGTATAAGACTACCCCTCTTCCAACACACATCAAATAAAAATGAAAAAACATCAAATTTGATTTCAATATGGTATGCTATTTCAGTATGGTATTCCAATGATGGGGTGCTATTCCTCCCACTGACACCAATGATGAGGCACTACTCCTCCCACTGACACCAATGATGGGGTGCTATTCCTCCCACTGACACCAATGATGAGGCACTACTCCTCCCACTGACACCAATGATGGGGCACTATTTCATCCACTGACACCAATGATGGGGCACTATTCCTCCCACTGATACCAATGATGGGACACTATTCCTCCCACTGACACCAATGATGGTGCCCCATCATTAGTGTCAGTGTGTGAGGAATAGTGCCCCATCATTAGTCAGTGGATGAAATAGTGCCCCATCATTGGTGTCAGTGGGAGGAGTAGTGCCTCTTCATTGGTGTCAGTGGGAGGAATAGTGCCCCATCATTGGTGTCAGTGGGAGGAATAGTGCCTCTTCATTGGTGTCAGTGGGAGGAATAGTGCCCCATCATTAGTCAGTGGGAGGAATAGTGCCCCATCATTGGTGTCAGTGGGAAGAATCGTGCCCCATCATTGGTGTCAGTGGGAGGAATTGTGCCCCATCATTGGTGTCAGTGGGAGGAATAGCAGCCCATCATTGGTATCAGTGGGAGGAATAGTGCCCCATCATTGGTGTCAGTGGGAGGAATAGCACCCCATCATTGGTGTCAGTGGGAGGAATAGCACCCCATCATTGGTGTCAGTGGGAGGAATAGCACCCCATCATTGGTGTCAGTGGCAGGAATTGCGCCCCATCATTGGTGTCAGTGGGAGGAATAGTGCCCCATCATTGGTGTCAGTGGGGAGGAATAGTGCCCCATCATTGGTGTCAGTGGGGAGAATAGTGCCCCATCGTTGGTATCAGTGGGAGGAATAGTGCCCCATCATTGGTATCAGTGGGGAGAATAGTACCCCATCATTGGTGTCAGTGGAGAGGAGGAATAGTGCCCCATCATTGGTATCAGTGGGGAGAACAGTGCCTCATCGTTGGTGTCAGTGGGGGAGGAACAGTGCCTCATCGTTGGTGTCAGTGGGGGAGGAACAGTAAATAAATAATTTGCGCTAGTAAATGTGTATAAATATATAAATATATATAAAGAAATCATCAAATCATAAGTCCAGAAAAATATATATATATGCCAATACCACAAAAAAATATATAAAAAAAAAAACTTTTAAGTGCAAAAAACTTTTGTGCAAAAAAAGTGTCTAAATATGAAAAATTTCACCAAAAAACCTTGATAATAGCAGATCATCCATAAATATATCTTCAGAAACGGAAACTCTGCAACACACCGATCCTCATCGATCGAAATAACAGGATGAAAAACTTTGTAGTTAATCGAAAATCCACTTCTCCATTAGATAAAGGACCACCTTCAAACGTATCCATGGGGGGAAATGCCAAGCACTCGAGAGAAACAGAAAGACTTCATGGTGCAATATTATAAAAACCAATTCCTTTATTAGGTACTCATTGCACTTACTCAAGAGGTGTCCCAGCCAACACCAGCATCAACAGCATAACAGCAATCACATAAACGAGCCTGGCTACTCAGCACATGCGCAGTAGCTGGCAGCCAAAAACGTAATGACGTCACATCAATCAAGCTCCGCCCTACGCGTTTCGTCATCGACGTCCTCACGGAGCGGATAGATGTGAGACGTCTCAACCTCCTTAAATATTCACTCACAGGAAACGAACAGCTGACATCAATGGGGAATCAAGCAAAGCAAGCCGCCCCACAGATGACAGGAGTCCACAAAGGATATACAATGTATCCAATATATTTGCCATCACAAGCAAAAAAACTTTAAAACAAGAGAACAAAAATAGAATAAAAAGAAATTTAAATAAAACACTAATGATAAATAAATTAAATAAATAAATACATTAACGGGCCAGCACCCTCTAAGACTGTGTTTCAAAAAGGGAACTTAAAGGGCCAGTAACACTTTAAACACAAATAAAGGGGAACTCTAGTAATAATACAAAAATAATGCAAAAATTGTACAAAAAGCATACAATCTCCCATATATCATCTTTAAACAGTTGCCTATATAAAAATATACTTAAAATAACATAAAAATTAAAAATTAAAAATTTGTGAGAAAACAATTCAAATCTATATCGACATTTAACCCAAATGGTTGCAAGGAATTTAGTTCATAAATCCAAAACGTCTCTTTTTTTTGAGGAACAGTGCCTCATCGTTGGTGTCAGTGGAGGAGGAACAGTGCCTCATCGTTGGTGTCAGTGGGGAGGAGCAGTAGTGCCCCATCGTTAGTGTCAGTGGGGGAGAGGAGCGGCTGCTCCTTCTTCCAGTTCGGCCGCTCGATTTTCGCGGGGCCGCTCGGCTCCGCCTCCTCGCAGGTGATTGGTCGCCTCTGTGCCTTTCCAGTGCTGGCGCCCAATCACCGGTGAGGAGGCGGAGCCGAGTGGCCGCGTGACCATCGAGCGGCCGAACTGAAAGAAGGAGCAGCCGCGCTTCCTGGACCGGATCGTCGTGGGACCGGAGCCAGGTAAGGTACAGCAGCCCCTCTGCCCACCCCTGTACTTTGTGTCCTTTGGAGGAGGAGGGGGCGGCGCCGCGCCGCCCCTCGAAAAAGTGCCGCCCTGACACCGGCTCGCACCGGCGTATAAGACGACCCCCGACTTTTTAGAAGATTTTCAGGGGTTGAAAAGTCGTTTTATACGCCGGAAAATACGGTATTTTGTCTATGTTTTTCATTGATGTACTATGTTCAATAAATTTGTATTTTTTTATATAAGATCTTTTTATCTTTTTGTAGTTTTGGTGCTTAAAAAGTCCCTTTTTCTTCTCTGTATGTTTTTATGGCTCTACAGTATAGAATCAGCAGGTCTGAATTTGAGTGTAGATAGGACCTAAAGCAACAAGTTGTTTGGAGGGAATGTTAGGGTTCATAGGTGTTCAGGCATAAGAGGTGATGATCTAATGTCTGTGAAGTACCTGTGTCCATGGTTCTGTGGGGCAGATGGCAATTGGACAAGTTAGCAAACCATGTCTAGCTACTAATGTGTTGCTCCTGGTAAGTCTGCAGTATGGTTCATTGCCTCATAGATTAAACAAAAATGCTGCTCACCCAAGACATGAGGACAGCCAGACATGTCTATTTAACTTTAATTTGTCCACTGCACTGCCCAGCCATTTCTCACATGTGTTACTTGTGGAAGTTCGGAGCTACATAATTAGAAAATTAAATTACATTATTTGTGATGTATAGAACTGTGCGACTACAACGACTTTGTTATTGGAGGAGAGAGCGCAATACAGATAGCCTGGGGAAGCAAATAATGGATTTATTACATTTCACAGCATATAGGGAAATAGTTGCAGTATCCCACAGCATTGGTAACAAATATGATTTGCATAGTTCTCAGAAAAAAAGGCAAACATATAATTGTTGCCGCTAAATCTAACAAAACCACAGAAGATCACCTTGTTTATTAAACAAGTTATAAGTAACATTTAAGGTCAAATTTCACACCAAGAATAATTAGTTTACAGAGCATGCCACAAGCGATCTATCGCCTTTTTCAGCCGGTATTACATAATAATGCATTTGTGGTTTGAGGAATACCAACCACTTATGGAGAAGCAAAGCAACAAATGTCTGACAACTGTTTTGCATAGATTTTCCAGCATGTCAGAAAATATCGGTGTGCTTTTCTGGTGGCATAAGAAAGAACAAGTGGTCCATTGAGTCTGTCCCATATTTTAAATTTATATATGTGTGTGTGTTTTGTTTTTTTATTTTGTATTTTTTTGTCTGAGCATAGATCTGTGTTTGTCGTAAACATGTTCAAATTTACTTTCTGTTGACTGACTCATTCCCTTTGCTGGAAGCCTGTTCCAAACATTAACTACCCTTTAAGATAAATAATACTTTCTAAGATTAGTTTTGAACTTTCCTCCTGCAAATATGAAGTCAGGTCTCAGTGTTCTTGATCTTGGTTTATATATTAAAAATACTGCCTTCCTAAACCTTATTCACCCCCTTGATGTATTTAAAGGTTTCAATCATGTCTCCCCTTTCCCTTCTTTCCTCCAGCCTGTATATAGTAGGTTCTTGAAGTCTCTGTTGATATGTATTATTCATCAGACCTTTCACTATTTTTGTTGCCTGTCTCCAGACTAGTTCTGTTCTAAACTATATAATTCTATACTAAAGATCAGTATAGGGAAATTAGGACCTCTATTCTCCTGCTGGTGACACCTCTAGTGATCCATCCTAGAATTCTGTTCTGCATTGTCCACGCTGTTTGCTCAAAATCATCTGAAATATGTACTTCCAAATCTTTTTCCTCTGTAGTGTTGGCCAACACTGTACCCCCAATATTGTACTCTATCAAGGGATCTTTTTTCCCTAGGTGTTTTATTTTATTACATCATAGGCTATACTCCGATCTGTTGCACTAATTTCTTTTATCAAACTATATATAGGCACCCTTGGCTACATGTGGACTTTCAGCTGTAAACATGTTTGCAGAATATAGTGATTATGGGAGTGAAAACATTATTCAATGGGACATGCTTTTACTTCTCTGTGCTGAAATGTTTACGTGTTTTTGGTATAGACTTAAATCCCTCTGAATCTACCTGCCTGTATAGTCATGCTGTATGTTGGTGTTTACAGAAAGCTGTGGAAGTGATGTGCTTTGTCCCCAAACGATGCAATGACATGATGAACCTTGGCCGATTGCAAGGGTTTGAGGTATGTCGTTATTTACTATAAAGCATAGGGCATAAACTGGACTAAAATTATGTTTTGTTGGCTGAAATTTCTCTCATGTCCATCTGTTTTTATGTTGAATCATTGGCATCACTACTTTTCAAGGCAAGCTGGACCAATGTAAGGCAGCCCATAAATGAGTTATTTTCTTCATTCAACCAGTGGTTGATGTGGATATTCCCCCAGCTGAGCTATTGTATTCTATTGTATCTCTCGCCTCATTGGAGTAGACACAGCAGCGGGTGTCAATTACAGCTAGTGAGGAGAGAGCGGGGGGGGGGGGAGATATCTGAGTATTATGGATGCATAGAGCGGGGTTTAGGAGTGAGCATGCACCAGTGCCCCTGTGGAAAGCAACTTGCTGTTGGGGGCATTGGTCAAGGGGGAGGAGCCAGGAGCACCGGCGGGGGACCCAAGAAGAGGATGATTGGGGCTGCTTTGTGTAAAACCATTACACAGAGCAGGTAAGTATGAAGTGGTTGTTATTTTTTAACAACAAACGTTTGATATCACTTTAAGATTGCAAACCCAGAGCTGCTGGTCTAATGGCAATACAATTTGAAACTTACATGTTTTTATGGGATATGTTCTCCTGTATATTCATAATTGTCTCAATGCACAAGCTATGGTGCATGAACCTAAATAAAATGTATAGGCTGCGTCATGCCTATTTATTTCCAAATTATTTGAATACCCATTCTTTCTTATCAAGTTCGCAGTCCATGTAGCTTAGGCTTCTCTGTTCTTCATTTTTGTTCTTCACCTTTGCTCTTCTGATTCCACTTTCACTAACTACAGCAGCTACTTGCTGGTAAGGTATGTCCAGAATTAGAGTAGAGGACATGGTTATCTTGTATAATCCAAGATACGCTCATTTATATAGAATAACTACTTGTTTAATGCTATATGCACTATATGAGAGTGGCACTCCATAGTAAAATCGACTTATTGCCTTATTTTATGAAAAATTAGAGATGGCTGCATACTTATATAGTGTCTCCATCCAACAAACCACACTCTCCAGACGCATTTCACCTACAACGGGCTTGCTCACAGGCATGGAGCATCAACATTTGCTGCTCCATGCATATCCACCAGGACAGGAGGCCAACTGAGAAACATGCTAGTAATAGGGCTATCCCTGTCATTTTAAACCCTGAAAGTGAAAAACCTGTTCAGATATTTGCTGTTACGTTCCTAGACCTACACAGTTGCTGCTGCCTTCATAGGGAGGTCCCACACGGCTTGTCAGATTTTTAAAAGATGTGAGAGACACAGGGTTTATTAATACCCAGAGGTTGTTGGGAACAAACACAATTCCTAGGTAGGCAAAAGCAGAGCCAGACGCTGGAGTCCGCAATCACCAAACCTGCCCCTCCCACCCCCAGTCTAAGTGCTGCTGTAAATAGGATTTTAAGATGCTAATTTAAAGATATATTATTGAATACATTAGTTATTATTATGTGTCTTTTATATCTGCTGAAACGTCAAAAACGTTTAACAACTGTTAACAATGTGTTTGTTTTTTGTTTAGGGAAAGATCACAGCTCAGGGGAAGCTTCTCCAGCAAGACACCTTTTTGGTGATGGAACAAGAGTGCAGTTTTCTGACCCGGGGTAAAGAACGCAGGATCTTCCTCTTTGAGCAGCTTATCATCTTTAGTGAACCCATTGACAAGAAGAAGGGTTTCTCATTGCCTGGGTACATCTTTAAAAACAGCATCAAGGTAAATGCTGGGCTTCACTCAGCAGTCAAAATTGCCTTACGTTTTTAATATAATTAATGGAATCTTGTTATTTGTTTTATTTACTACAAACCCTCTTAAAATACAGTTATTAAATTAGGAATTGATAAAAAATTATTACATTTATTATTTAAATGCTAATATAACTACCTGAGATCTGTTTTATTTTATCTTCCCACATAACTTGCAGATATCAGACTGAGAGTGGGAGCTTTTGCATGGTGTGTGAATCATTGCACAGTGCTGTATCTTTAAATCAATATTAAACCCAAAAGCAAACATTTATTATATTGCAGCTTATCAGTTCTTAGATGTGATAGCTGCATTATTATTATACAGGATTTATATAGCGCCAACAGTTTGCGCAGCTCTTTACAAAATGAATGTAGACATTGCAGAGAGGACACAGATGGCCCTGCACGTTAAAGCTTACAATCTAGGAGGCGTTAGTTTCCTTTCCTTTATTTTCATCTGCTGATGCAGCCAGTAAATCTGTTGTTTTTCAACAGAACAAGCTCTCTTCCAGAGGTATCAGTGTACAGGGATAAGACAAACCATTTACAACTGACATGAGAAATTGCAATGATCAGCTTTTATTTTCTTAAAAGGAAAAAACGCTTTGCTGTAAGTGATTATAAAATGTGAGCTGGCATTTTCCTTTATTTTGTTAATATATCTAAATGTGCTGGTACATATAACACTACCCCCCACCCCCCAAACTGAAAATGCTGCGCTCCCTGTGTAGGCACTTTAATACAGGGGGTGTGTTACTGGTAAGATCACCAGGTAAAAACAGAGGGGAAAGAACTAAAAAAAGAAAACTAATGGAGCCACAACATCTAATGATTGGCAAGCTGCAATATATAACATTATTGATTTTGGGTTTAATACCGCTTTAATATGTATTCACTGGTAGCTGGAGATATATTTTTAGGCAGAAAGAGGCAGACAGAGGGCCTTAATGTCTGATAAAGTTCATTCGTAGTCCAATAAGCAGTATAATCTACTGGTGCTGAATTAAATGACAAATATTTGGTTGGTAAAACAGTAGTCACATATGCATCTCAACTGTGTGTAATTAATGATTTGGACAGAACTTTATTTTTCACCTCTACTGCAAGGAGTACAATGTGATATGATCTGTCCTCTCAGGACTGTGGAACCTGCCAGCAAATTGAAAGGTTACCATCAATTGAAGTAGTTTATTATCTAACATTGAAAAGCCTAATTTTTTTTCACTGTTGGACAGTGGAAGATCTGCTTAACATCAGGATTGTAGTAGGGTCTGCCTGGACCTCTTAGCAATTCATGTTCACCAGAGTACATGGGTATTGGAGATTTGAAGGCAAGCCTCCCATGAAGATAAACTGCTGCTGCAGTACACTGTGCACTCTTGGCACTGCTAGAGTAACCTGCAATATACAAAGTCCCAAAGATAATGGGCATGTGCACCAGGATTCCATCTCTTCCAGACTGTGACAGATGAAAATTGAATGGTCCGTCTGGTATCACCTCCTGGATTCCTATATGTATTAAACAGTAACATTCCAACAGTGAGACAATTCCCAACTCTGCTCTCGTTCATCTGGGAATGTTGGATGTCTCAATCATCCTTTCATTAGCAGCATCTTCTGTTGCACTCTCCACATAATAAAATATATACAAAATCCAGCCAATAGTGTGGGACCCCCTTATTATGCCACAACTAGAAGATAAAATGTGTCCTCAAGGACCAGGGTCTCTTACTAATTCTCAGAAAGATTTTTAATAAAAAAAACCCACAAATATGTCAATAGCGAGCTGCTGGTATACACCGTATTTTTCGCTCCATAAGACGCACTTTGTTCCCCCAAAAAAGGGGGGAAAATGTCAGTGCGTCTTATGGTGCGAATATAAAGCGGCCGGTCCGGTATTTCCGCTGCCACCATGTCAGAATACCGGGCCGGTATTCACCTGTTCCTCAGTCCAGCACTGTAGTCTTTGTGAATGGTCCGGTGTCTTCTGGGACACATGACAGGTCCCAAAAGACGCCGGGCCATTCACAAAGTGCAGAGCTTCTTGCGGCTGTCAAAGTCGGGTGCCCACAGTATAGGAAGGAGAACTCCGCGGACGTGGGAGTGGGTACCTGTCAAATTCAGGTACCCGCTCCCCCTCCCTCCCTAAAGGTCCGCAGTGTCTGGTCATGCCCTATACTGTCCGCAGTCTCTGTTCATCCCCTATACTGTCCGCAGTCTCTGGTCCTCCCCTATACTGTCCACAGTCTCTGGTCATTCCCTATACTGTCCGCAGTCTCTGGTCATCCCCTATACTGTCTGCAGTCTCTGGTCATCCCCTATACTGTCTGCAGTCTCTGGTCATCCCCTATACTGTCCGCAGTCTCTGGTCATCTCTTGTACTGTCCACAGTCTCTGGTCATCCCCTGTACTGTCCGCAGTCTCTGGTCATCCCCTGTACTGTCTGCAGTCTCTGGTCATCCCCTGCACTGTGTCTCCAGTCTCTGGTCATCTCCTGTACTGTGTCTGCAGTCTCTGGTCATCCCCTGCACTGTGTCCGCAGTCTCTGGTCATCTCCTGTACTATGTCTGCAGTCTCTGGTCATCTCCTGTACTATGTCCGCTGTCTCTGGTCATCTCCTGTAGTATGTCCGCAGTCTCTGGTCCATTTCCTGTACTGTGTCCGCAGTCTCTGGTCCTTCTCCTATACTGTGTCCATAGCCTTTGGTCATCTCCTGTAGTATGTCCGCAGTCTCTGGTCATCTCCTGTAGTATGTCCGCAGTCTCTGGTCATCTCATGTACTGTTTCCGCAGTCTCTGGTCATTCCCTGTACTATGTCTGCAGTCCATTGGTTTAGAATATTTTTTTTCTTGTTTTTCTCCTCTAAAACCTAGGCGCGTCTTATGGTCAGGTGCGTCTTATGGAGCGAAAAATATGGTATGCTTGAAATGATATTCCAAATTGTGGAATATCAACCCTCTTATAATGGCCACAGCAGATGTACAAACTCAGGAATTCAAGCACAAGTGCCTCTCCCACTGGAGTTCCCTAGTGATATGAGAAGCTATTGGGTGGTTTCACTCTCCAGTGTCTAGTGGGATTAAAATTTTGGATTGACCATTTTAAAAGCTTTTTAGGCTATATTTATCCTGTAGATCACAGGAGCGCAGTCTGTTCTGCACTCCTGATACCCGTTTTCAGCTGACAGCAGGCTAAAGCCCACAGTTGGCTGCTGTCACAGAGGCGGTCCAAGCTTTGAAAAGATCCTGATTATATGGTCAGCATCCACCCAGAAGCCTGGGCCGGTACTTGGATCAGCCTCTCTGCGATCTACCAAGAGCTTAAGACAGACCCTCCTGCCCCCTCCACAGCCCAGCGCTCCAATGAGTGCTGGAGGGGCAGAGCAGACAGCTGGTGCCTAAGAGTTCTCAGAGTGGAGGAGGAGAATATTTTTTCCATACTCTTTTAAAGAATGTGCTTGATGGGGTCTGTTGATTAACATCTCGTGATGATTGATGATTCTTTAGAAAAAGCTGAACTTGTGTCGGAACTGCACAGAGTACAAGTCTGAATGGGGCCTGGTAGAGACTGTTGTTGCTAATCACAGAGAATAGTCTGGAGGTCTTTATGTATGGTTGTTGTTGTCTGAGGCATGTTCAGTGATGTCATCACAGTAAAGGTGTCAATGCCATTGCCTGTGACTCAGTGCTGCTGACCCTATTGTAAGATAGCACAAATTAAAATATGATTGTGTCAGCAGAAAGTATGATCTTCCAGTGTTTGCACCATTTTATTGCAAATAACCAAACATTTCATACTGTGTCTTGCTTTATCCTTTTCTTTTTTTCTACAAGTTGTGGATGCAGGTGTGGATATGTCTGTATTATTGAACCAATTCTGTAATTAGTGCCTAGGCAATCCCGCCAAATGATTATCATCCAGTGTTGATCAAACAATGCATTATCCGCCTACTGCTTCTAGGATCCGATTACTGCTGTGTGTCCTACTGTGCCAACAATATGCTTCAGTGCTCTCCAGTGGTGCTGAAGGAAAGATAGTGCAGATTTTATTGATACTAAACAAGGAGATCTACAGTGTATTGTGTCCTGTGTATTAGGATAATAATTACCAGTAAAATGACATACTTCGGTCTCATGTTATGTACCCTTTTTGGGTAATGTGAGCTGCAGCAGTGCCTGCATACAGAGAATTGTAGTTCATTAATAATATCTGGGGGGGGAGGGGTGAAATGGGATACTGCTGGATTAAACAGCACTTTGCATTACAGTTAGTAGATTGTCTGTTTCCCTCATCCTGATGTTATCTATGACAGGTGATAGACCACAAGTATAACAGAACACAATGTTTTCTTTCCAGCAGTGTATCCAGATAAATAAAGACTTAATAATATTGGTGTACTGTTTGATTTGTCGAGGTAGACTTCCTTCAGCTCACAGCATGTGTGTTAAAATGCGGCTACCATTAAAATTCACATTTCGCTTGAATAAACAGGACACATGTTAATCACATTGTTAAGTTCTTTTTCTTGCTGGGATCGAAGACTAGGCACACTAGATCACACGATCTGTGGGTACTGTCATTACTGCAGAGAATCAGTTGTGAGCTAGAAAGAAAGAAGCAAAATGGCTGCGCCAATGTCCGTAGATAGTTCCAAACTATGCATACAAATTATTTTTTTAAGACCGTATAATTTATTAATGCACACGACAAGTTGATCTCCTTCACTCATATAGCTAAGGAACATTGGAAAGGCTATGTGTGCCTTAAATCCATCCCTGTAGTGCATAGAGGTAATGCTGCACCTATTTTAAGGAAACTACTACTAACCAAAGTACAAGTAAAAATATTGTAACGATTACCTTCTGTAAATGCTAGTTACTTGGTTGTCCTCTGACTATAATACTTTTGGACTCTGAACAAGAATACAAATCAGAAGTTCTAATTTTACTGGATGCATACTTGTTTTGGATATGTGACTCAGAAAGTACTGATGATAAACACAACCAAGCAACTAACATTTACTGAAACGAGATGGCACTGGCAGCCCACTGATTTCTTTGAGCACAGGTTTCCCCTAAAATGTGGATTAAAACTGATCTTGTAGTGTGTAAGTAGGTTGAAAGTAGCTAGATAGATGCTGCCATGTTTGGGAGGGTATGGGTAATGCCTCTTCTGGTTCTTTGACTTTTGGCAGGGTCTTTGGGTAGGACCCTCTGCACCTGTGCATATAAAAAAGAGGACAGTGGTTCGAGCCCGAGAGATTAGGTGTAGCCGTTGCTGCTGTTGTCATTGTCTAGCCCTGCTTCTTTTCCACAATTCTTCCCATCTCCCTGGTTCCCCAAAGAAAGCTGTACTCGGGAGAGGTACAAAAATGCAACTATTTGTCACCCAGATGTGACTCTCAGATGTGACTCTGTAATGACATGGGCTCTACCTTTGCAGGTACATCGGAGCAGCACATAGCCTGGTTAGGAGTAGCAATTAGGAAATTAGGTAGAGACTGTGTCTATGCGATTGTTCTATTTATGTTTGCCCTTTATTCAGTAAAGCGTTGAAACTTTGCCTTCTTGCCTGGTCTGAAGTTACTAAAAAAATGCGTGCACTGCAAGTAACTGGCACTATCACGCACTTAGTCTATAGCTTGGGTCACTTCACATAGGTTATGAAGAGTTAACAAAGGGGTTGATTTACTAAAGGCAAATAGGCTGTGCACCATACCGCAAGTGCAATTGCTCCAGAGCTTTGTAAATGAGATAAAGATTCACTTTGCAAGGAATACTCAATCACATGCAAAGAAAATTGAAAAAAAAAACACTTTTGCTTGCACATAATTGGATGATTGAAGTCAGCAGAGCTTCTGCTCATTTACTAAGCTCCGGAACAACTGCTCTTCCAGAGTGCAACTGCACTTTGCGAAGTGCACAGTCTATTTGCCTTTAGTAAATCAACCCCTAAGAGTCACCTTAATGCAAGGTATACATGTAGTTGCCACAAACAACAGAAGTTACAGTCAGCAAACAGCCTGTTGCAAACGTGTGCCTGCCATAGGTGGAATTGCCTCTTGCCGTAAGGGAGATATTGTTGGCACTCTCTATGCCACATTCCATCTCCCCGAGCAACCAAAGTGAAACTGCTTTGCAGTGGTGCCCAACCTTTACCGAGGTACGGAAGTATAAGAGTTAAAGTCATGACCACGTTGGATTCTGCACTGTGCTCGGTGAAGGTCCATGCTGCTACCATAGTGAGAAGCATTGGATGGGTGGCTGTGGTCGGCACAACGTGCCTAATTGCAAGCTACAGTAGGAAGATGTACATTTACAAGGGGATCCAAGAATTAAATGGGGAACAGTCGTTGTGCAAGTGCACGCGGTGAACATTCATCTGTAAGGGTAGAGGCTCGACTTAAGGTTGAGTATTCCATCATAGCAACCTCAGCCTTGTCCCAGAACATTGGAGAAAATGGCACTAAAGCAAAGGTACCCCATGTGCATGAAGTAGAGAGAGAAATCCTATACAAGGTGCCTAGAATAGGCCAGAATAACCCACCCCGGGGTAGGCCTCTCATGTTTCCCAGACTTGGCGCTCAAAGAGTAAATTGGAAAACAAGGAGAACGTGACAAAACACCACCCTTCCCTTGCAACAATTGCAATTCAAGCTCTCTATATACTGTCCAGCCCCTTACCTTTGTCTAAGTTCCCTGCTGATTGAAAGTCCAAATGTTACCTGTAAAAAGAAAAATTGTTGATATATTTTCCTTAGCCCCATCTTCTGCAGCACTAAGATCAGTGCAAAATGCCACAGACAACGTTCAACTAGCAAAGATCTGCATAATCAAAAAAAAATATTGCAAAGATAAATAATTTGCCATTGGATGTGGATGGTACTGTATCCTTGTTAATCCTTATCACCTCTTAGAATCTGAACCTTTACTGTCCTTTTTTTTTTTTCAGCATTAGCTGTACAAAGTGAAAGATCCAGTTTTAATGCCGAGTGTTATGCTATTTAATAGTTGCCAGGTCTATTTCAGTTTTCAATAGAGTAAGCATTTTAAAATGTTAAATCAGTGTTTATTATCCTCACATGCATCTTAAATAATGTTTTGGACACATGACCTGCACTGTAGCAGAATATTAAGTAGGAGAGAACAAATGAACCTGTCCATTGAAACAATGGCTATGTTATTGTGCCTGTAATTACCTATATCTTGGCTAAACAAGAAGCTCTTCCAGCAATTTGTAACACATCCAGGCTTACATGGGCCAGGAAAGGTGAACAAATGCATTATGCAGATGTTGCACAACATTGGCATACTACTTAGATGGAAGCCACAACAAAATGCATTTTTGTATAGTAAGGTTGCTTGCAAAGGGAGAGTGACTGCCTGTTCTGGGTCCATGTGCTGCTGCACAGGAACCAAGAGGGGCAAGAAGGCCCATTAGTGGAGAGCGAAAGACAGGGTGATGCAATTGACAAAGGTGGAAGAGGACCTCCCTTCCACTGGTGATCATCAAGGCCCCTTTGTGTAGTGATCACAACCCAGTGCAAATGCTGAACTGTTTAAATGGGCAGTTTAATGGTTAATGACCACAATTGTTATATATTGCTTCTAATTTTACAGTCCCTGAACCCATATGTTTTTTTGTTGTTTTTTTTTTTTTTAAATAAAAACTTTATAGAAAACAGAGAAAGAAAACTTAATAAATATTTAAACTTTGTACATTGGGTACATTCTTGGCACTCAAAGTGCAAAGGATAGCCCACTGCTGCCTGCATACTTGTGGCAGGCTGTGTATTACAGAATAATACAGATGCTTTACACGACTTTTATCTGAGGAGCTTGGTACCTGCTGGCTGAAAGCGGTAAATATAAATTTATGTGCAGTTTTTCACTTCTACTTTACGAAATGTTATTTAAGATAATACTGAAAATAAGTTAAAATGACATTACATACACATGCCTTTTAATGGATTTAACTTTATTATGGAACCATAGATACTGGTAACATCACTGAGGGGTTGGCAGTGATGCTGGAGGTGGTATATCCATAGTAATGAGACAACAGTAAGCATATAAAGGAGTTCTGAATGTCTTCTTTGCACAGGGATCCTCTGTAGTCTGTGCCTGCCATGTGTAGTGTGAGTCGCCATAACAGGCTACTGAAATTGATGTTTAACGTGATCTGTCATTCTCTTTTGTAGATCAGCTGTCTGGGCATTGAGGAATCTGTGGATAATGACCCTTGTAAGTTTGCACTGACATCCCGTGGTACAGATCGCAGTCTAGTGCGTTACATTCTGCAGGCCTCGACTGCTGAGATCAGACTGGCCTGGGTCCATGACATTGGACAAATATTGGATAGCCAGCGTAACTTCCTCAATGGTGAGTGGCAATCATGTTATAGACTTAAACTACATTAGGCATGAATGGCTCATCAGTGCTGAGAAATAGCAGTACTGAAGTCTACAGTATCAACAACATGAGGGTTAAAAAAATAAGAATTCCAGTAACAATATCAAATCCTGATTTAGGCACTTTTGTTACCAGAACACTCATCCTTATCTCTTCTTGAGAGGCTGGTTGTACTTAATCAGAAAATGCAAATTACTCTCAGTCTTCTTCCTTAAATCTAATATGTAAATTAAGATTCATGTGCAGTTTGATGTTTGGGCAGTATCATATCTAAATTACTTTATTATTTATAAGATTTTCCAGCTAAATCCTTAAAGGCAAGCTATGTAGAGCAGTGGGAAATGTTTGATCCATCTACAGGTTTTTCAAGATCCCTGTGTGGGCGGTGGAGAAATTCTGCCTCTCTGGACACAACAATGCTCTGTCTTATACCCTCTCGTGGATTCTTCATAGGAGGATCAACCTAAACCATTGACATTGAAAGCACAGCTTTAGGGGGTCACTAAATTTAAATCAAAACTGTTACCAAAGATGACATCAAAGATCTAGTGATAAAATTATGAGATGAGAGATGTGTGATAATTATGTAATTGCTGTACAGCCTATTTCTGATTTGATTGCCATATTAATCAAGCAGAGACACTGAAATAAAATGACAAATGGTATTGTTTTCCATATAATTGTTGAACCGGAAAAAACTGCTGTATGTTCTAATACATTGCCCTGTGTTAACATTATACCTTCTTTTTAGTTTTTCTCTTATTAACACCTCCCCGCCTGGCCTGTAGCAGATTGACGGCTGGGCGGGACACTCACCGTTGTGACTGGGCGTCATATGACGTCCTGTCAAAATGAGCGGCTCACGGGACACAGCCGATGACATATCACTACACTGGCCCATTGCCAGTGTCATGTGACCGCTGTGACCAATCACAGCAGATCACATGTCGATTGTATACAATGGATGGCTTCATGTCATGCCATTCATTGTATACAATTATGTTGTTAGCTGTGACTGGTCAAGGCAGTCACATGATACAGACAGGGCCAATCACATCCCATCTGTATCCTGTGATCAGCTTTGCCCAATCACAGCTAATCACAACAAAAGACTGAATTAATCAGTTTTATTCAGTAACAATGATTGCAAATATCAATGAAATGTCTTAACAAAAAAAAAAATCCTGACCCCTTGCCCAGATTAGTTCAATTTTACTATGGTAACATTTTATTGCTTTGGTCACAGTGTGCTGAAAAATAAAATAGTAAAAAAAAGAAAAAATGTAATAAAAAAAAAATGATAGAAACATTTGAAAGAAAAATACAAATTCAATTATTATTATTATTTTCACCAAAGAAATGTAGCAGAATACATTTTGCACTAAATTTATGAAAAAATGTTATTCATTTGCAAAATTTTATAACAGAAATGAAGAAAAGTGTGTTTTTTATCAAAAGTTTCAAGTGTTCTTTGTTTTATTTAGCAAAAAATAAAAAAACTCAGTGGTGATTAAATACCACCAAAAGAAAGCTCTATTTGTGTGAAAAAATGACAAAAATCTCATATGGGTGCAGTGTTGCATGACCGCGCAATTGTCATTCAAAGTGCAACAGCACTGAAAGCTGAAAATTGGTCTAGACAGGAAGGGGGGTACAAGTGCTCGGTATTGAAGTGGTTAAAAAAACAAATATGGTATACTTACCTGCAGCTCCAGTCCTCCTTTTCTGGAGTCCCCAGTTGGCATTCCAGCTCCCTCTTTTTTGGCAAGTTTCCCCTTGAAAAGCTGCTTTCAATGGGGGGCACCCATTCAGGCTTTCTCTTGAGACACCCAGTCTGTTTCTATTGACACAGACCAGAAGGCTTGGCCCTGCCCCCCACTCCCTTGTCACAGCATTTGATTGACAGCAGCAGGAGCCAATGGATCCCGCTGCTATCAATTTTCCCAATGAGGAGGGAGTCAGCAGCAAGAGCGAGCTCAGGTAAGAATAATGTGGTCGTAGTGGGGGGATCCTACAGCACAGAGGGTTTTTTAACTGAATGTGTAGAATGCATTAAGGTAAAAAAACGTAAGGCTTTAGAACCACTTTAAAGTGTCTGCCATATGCAAAGAAACAACATTAATTCTCTCTACAACCTTAACACTAACTCTCCCTTTAACCATAAATAGTAGACATTCGTAGAAAAAAATAGCAAATAAAAAAATATATAATATATACGATTACTACACAAGCTTACTAGATTACCTTTCTATTTCACTCCAATTTTTCTGTAAAATGCCATACAATTTGGCAACCTGGAGGCATTCTGTATACATATGGTGTACAACCCCCCCACCCCCAAATGTTATTCCCTGCTTGTGTGATTTGCTCACTCATTTTCTCACATACAAGCAAGATTTTGTGCATCTTCTGCAATACAAAATTTCCTTTTTTGGTGAGATATTCTTAAAGGGAGATCACTTCTACAGGGATGCAGACCCTGCAGTTTTCCTCACTAGAACCCTGCAAATGCAGCAGCTGATCAATAATTATAAAGTCGCTCCCAAATACATTCACTTTCCACATGGATACAGGCGAACAAACAAACAACCTTTTCTTCAGAATAACAAAAGTTGGGAATCTGCAACAAAGTTTGTTAAAATTCTTGCAATGTACATAGATTGCTCAAAGGGGAAAGTTTTTTTCCTCAACAAAACACTAACCCTTCCTGTAATCCTAACACTAGCTTGCCTTGTAACCTGAACCTTAGCCCTCCCTGTAACCCTGACACTAACCCTCTATTTGGTAAATGGAAGCCCTTGTTTGCATACTGACCTCTTTTGCATCAGGATGCTCTGTTCTGTAGATGCTTTCTAATTCAGATGAGCCATGCTAAACAAAATAGCTGCAAATGCACACTAACTATAGTATATAAATATTATTATACAGGATTGATATAGTCCAATAGCTTACGCAGTGCTTTACAACATGAGGGCAGACAGTACAATTGCAATACAATTTATTACAGGAGGAATCGGGGTCATGCTTGTTAGAGCTTACAATCTAAGATACACTGATGATCAGACTGCTACATAGCAGCTTATTCTGTGCATTGTGCAAGCACTTGGCTGTACATCTCTGTGTGCATTATGTAGGAATTGATTCAAGAAAAGCTGCTATTCACTGTCTTGAATATGACAGAATTGCATACAGTTATTTTTGTTGTATGTGACAGGAGGATGAATAGAAAACAGAAAAACTTTGGCTTCGAAGTCTCACAAATAAAAACTGCTAGAGAGAACAGAAAAATGTGACAGGTTAGGTAGAAAAGGAACATGATATACTGTAATAATGGTGGGTAAGATCACATCTGTGTCTTTTCCCAGCACTTCAATCACCTATTGAGTATCAACGAAGAGAAAGCAAGTCCAACAGTCTTGGAAGATCTACCAACAGCCATACGATAGAATCTACCCGTGGCGGCCTCAGGCCCCATTCCTCTGCCTCTATGGATAGAAACAAAGTGCCCAACCTCAAATCCTACAATACTTCTCTGCCATCCCTTTATTTACCCAGCAACTCTAGAGAGAGTCGAAACAAGGTAAGTTTTCTACCATTATTTATGTTATGCCGCGTACACACGATGAGAATATCGGACGAATGATCAGCCGTTCAGCCGTTTTTTTTCGTCTGCTAGTCTCACATCGAAAGTGAAGAGTTTACTAAAGATACGAAAATTCTCCTATGAAAGAAAAGAATTTCGAAAGTGATATCATGTATTGTATTGTATTTGCATTGTGTTTTCAGACGACTACTGTACTGATTAAACAAAAATCGTACGATCTGGTATTGTACGAGAAAAATGTTTGCGCTTGTCCCTTCGGATATTGTCATACGAATTGTCGTGATTGGCTCTCAAAAGTTGTGTACTAACGATCCGATTATCGGACAATCAGGTCCTTGTACGAAAATTTTCGTACGATTTTCTTATACTGTATACGAGGCATTAGTTCATTGAGTTATGTTAACTAGTTCTCATATCAAAATATTGGAAAATAAATATCACATTGATCCTTTGTTTTGTTTTTTTACCAAATAAGTACTGAAAGCCTTTGTTTTTCATGATTCATTTGATATCTCCCTATAACTTACTTTGCTTCAAGAGGAACTTCATTTTTTTTTCAAATACTGAAGCTGGTGCCTTCTTCTTCTTAGCACTGTGGGTCTCGGGTGCTACCATCTTGGATATGGGAGCTGGCTGTGGCTTTCTGATGAACTACAGCTGGCTCTTCACTGTGCTCCCCCCATACTGTCTGTAAGGAAAAGGCACTTGGTACTTGCAGTTCTTGGAGGGGGGGGGGTGCCTTTGTGAATATGAACTGATTTTTCAGCAGCTGCCACTTCAAGAAATTTACAGTCCAGGTGATTTTGTCTCAGGGAATAATAAAAGCTGCTTCTCACTAGAGGAACAGGGCAAAAGAAATGTATGTAAAGAAACATAGGGTACACGTGCCTAGTGCATTACCTTTTAAAAGATAATTTATTGTACAAAAAAAAGTGGTAATATACTCACAAAGGAACAAATGTCAAAGGCACATCATATAAAGTACAGCAAGGTCCAGTCACACTGGATGATATCCATAATGGGACTCCTAGACCTCCAAATGGCTGACGCGTTTCGAGGACTTGCTTCTTCCTCAGAGCCATCTGAGTAATGACTTGACATACAGCCGATATTTACACTCATCGGCCACTTTCTTAGGTACACCTTGCTAGTACCGGGTTGGACCCCCTTTTGCCTTCAGAACTTCTTTAATTCTTGGTAGCATAGATTCAACAAGGTGTTGGAAATATTCCTCTGAGATTTTGGTCCATATCAACATGAGTTACTATTGCCTTTCTATCATCTCAAGCCAGTCTGCCCATTCTCCTCTGACCTCTGACATCAACAAAGCGAGCAAAACCCTCTCTTGTAATAAAGGAGGTATAGACTCCAGAGGGAGAGATATTTTACCCCTGTACAAATCATTAGTAATACCTCATCTGGAATATGCAGTTCAGTTTTGGGCACCAATTCACCTTGCGGACAACACAGAGGACAAGGGGGCACTCTTTACATCTGGAGGAAAAGAAATTTAATCTCCAAACACAGAAAGGTTTCTTCACAGTGAGAGCTGTGAAAATGTGGAATAGACTCCCTCAAGAGTTGTTTCTGCCCAGCTCAGTGGATTGCTTTAAAAAAAAGGCCTGGATTATTTCTTGGGTACACAGAATATAACTGGATACTAACATTTATAGGTAAAGTTGATCTAGGGAATATCCGATTGCCTGTTGGGGGATCAGGAAGGATTTTTTTCCTCCTGCAGGAGCAAATTGGGTCATGGTTTGCTGGGGGGGGGTTGCCTTCCTCTGGATCAACTGTGGGTGTAGGATTATAACTTTTTTTTTTTTTTAACTGGTTGAACTGGATGGACTTGTCTTTTTTCTGTCAGACTAACTAAGTAACTATGTAACAAGGCATTTTTGTCCACACAACTGCCACTCACTGGATACTTTCTCTTTTTCGGACCATTCTCTGTAAACTCCAAGAGATGGTTGTGCTTGAAAATCCCAGAAGATCATAAATACTCAGACCAGCACGTATGGCACCAACAACCATGCCACATTCAAAGTCACTTAAATCCCCTTTCTTCCCCATTCTGATGCTTGGTTTGAACTTCAGCAAGTCGTCTTCACTATGTCTAGATGCTTAAATGCATTGAGTTGCTGCTATGTGATTGGCTGATTAGCAATCTATTACCCAGCAATTGAACAGGTGTACCTTATAAAGTGCCCGGTGAGTGAATATTTAAAGTGATTGTAAAGGCAGATTTTTTTCAATAACAAACATGCTATACTTACCAGATCTGTGCAGTGGTTGTGCACAAAGCAGTCCCAATCCTCCTCTTCTTGGGTCCCCCACAAGCGCTCCTGTTCCTCAGGCGGCTTGCTATGGGGGCACCTGGCTTGCTCCCATGCCACTGCCCTGTGTGTCCATTCACACACAGACGCTGCTCAGCCCTGGCCCTGCTCTCTTCTCATTGGCTCAGTGGCTGTGATTGACAGTAGTGAGAGCCAGTGGCTAACGCAGCTGTCTCAGCCAATGAGGAGGGAGAGACTTCGCTGTATCAACAGGGGCTCAAATAGATATTTATCTAGAGCAAAATAATGTAATAATTGTGGTTTCAGATATAAAATCGGGTGTCCTAGAATCCCTTTTTTGGGATTCTCGTTTTATCAAATATTAGGCTCTAATGTTAACGACATATTTTGCTATTCGTAAAACAATAGCAAACTGCCAGGGTCTAAATAGACACTGTTTTCTTGTGGCCTGATCACAAAAACGTATTTTTATGATTTACCATCAGTGTTGATAGTTTAGTGCTCCTAACCTTGTTTTTATGTTTATAATTTTACAGGTTCACCCTCCTCGAAAGAGTTCTCACTCAGATGTTCTACCCCCAGCAACTCTGACCCCAGCACACATCAATCTTAATTTAAATCATTATCCAGAGTCCTCCACCTCTACTGTGTCCAATGGAACCCCACAAAGCGACCCTACCAGTCGTGTAAGAATACATTATTGTTGTTATTGTCAGAAAATAAAAGGAGTGCAGGACAGGTAGATTGAAGGTTACATTGAGGATCTACAAGCCATATCTTGTCATATCATACAATTCAGTTCAATAGCAATCTAGAAAACTTTACCTTAAAGTTTAGTTGTAGGTGAAATAAAAAAAATATAATGATAAGGCCTGACACTTATATTTTTAGTGACTCGCTTTTAAAAACACTTTTAAAACTAACACTGTTCAAACCACTTCTTTCTATAGATTGTATAGAAAATAACAATATCTGTATCACGTTTATGTTAGGTAATGACTAGGTTATGCCAAATCAATAGGGCACATAGCTAAAATGTAAAAATTGCTCTAGTCCATAAAGGGTATACAGGTGTGAGAGTTAAAACAAAAATTGTTACCTGGCATTGTTCTTTCATTTTTTATTTTTTTTTGTATTTTACTTATGTTACAGGGGAACGTGAAAAAAAACAAAAATACTGGTGTCAAAGTGGAACTGCACTGCATGTGAGCACCACAAACCAAAAAATACAATTTAATTAAATTTTAATATTTCGAACAAACTCCTCCATTCATGTCTCCCTTCTTTATTTTGCTGAGAAATCATTTTGAAAAACACCCCCTGGCATTTCTGGCAGTGTCCATCTTGAGTAAGGGGAGATGATTCATGTATCATTTACTTCCTGGAATCCATCTGCCCTTAGCTCAGGCAGTGGCTGAGCTGAGAACCCTCCCTTTCCTCCTGAAGACTGCTGGGATGTATGATATCATTTGCCTAGGCATGGAAACCAGGAAGTAATGGAAGAAATGTAAAAAAAATGTTTAAAACAAGTAAATATAATATACTTTCCTATCTACTTACTATAACTAGCAGCTTCAGGATTAAAATTAGTCCTTGTTGATTGGGAGAGTGGAGTTCCGCTTTTATGCTAGTGCAGACTGCATCCTATGTAATTTCTGATTTTGCCTAAAGTTACATTTTATTTTCCTAACTGCACATTAAAATCTTAGTTGTAAGTAGATTGATTGCTTTGGGTTACACCCTGTTTTTTTAAACAGCTCCAAAGTGTTTCATGATGTAATGATGATCTTGATCTAGATCTTGAGAAGTTTCTACAATGAATACTGGATCAGGCAAAAAAAAACAGCTTGGGCACAAATATTTACCTTTTAAAGAAATATCATGAACCATGTTTACAAATAGGAACCCCAGCTCTCCAGTTTCCCTGTAAACAACTGTGGGTTCTCTTTTCTGCCATCGTGTACCGTTCTTTTGTGCAGCAGTGCTGCCATTCCATGGATAATGGTTGCAGGCTACCCTAAAACTGAAGAGCAGTACATCATAGAAAACTCTGGTACATGCAATATCAGATGTTACCAGCAGGTGGTGCTGCAGATGAAATCTGTAAGCGCAGTTCTGCACTATTCAGGGGATTTCCAGAATTACTAAAAATACTTTTTCAAAAGAGCAACAGGATGCTGGATCTAAGCATGCTCAGTCCATGCTTTTATTTATTGAATTTTTTAATGACACACCATACAAAAGTATAAATTGTACACAGTATCCCATATACAGTACGTATAAATAAGTGATGACTTAAAGAACATAACTGTTCATATCTGATCATATAGAAGAAACAGTAATTATACATGGTGTGAGCCTTTTTCCTTTTGTAGCAATGTATTCATCAGACTAAATGACAATCAGGCCAAATCCCCCCCCCTTTTCCCACCATAATTGTAAATACCTTGAAACAAGGATTGCATATATTATATTATATTATATTTATTATTTATGACCTATGTATTGAAAATATACCTTTTTTGGTGTAAAGTAGAGATAGACCATAGTAATAGTTACTCATCAACTAAAACATGCAACATGTTCCCTAAAAAGTCAGTAAGGTAGGCTCAGTGGTTAGCATTTCTGCCTCGCAGCAGTGGTGGGGTCCCTTGTTTGATTCCTGGTCAGGACACTATCTGAATGGAGTTTGCTCTCCCTATGCTTACACTCTCCAAAGGCTTGCTGGCATGTTAATTGGCTATCCAACTGGGTGTCCAAACAGGCCCTAGTACTTCCTTAGGGAAGGGAACTGATGTGAATATGCAGTATGTGCAGCACTAAATAAATTGTCAGCACTATATAAATACTTATAATAATTACATTTGAAATAGTCACAAAAAGTATTTTCATTTTGTCCATGTATGTTCTTAATGTATGGGGTCATTCATATGGGCGCTAAGGCCTATGCAATGGGTAGAGAGTCCATAGAAAGTGCATTGGCATGCATTGCTTGTGTGGGTTCACCCACACAACCGCATCCCTGCGTAACTGTCTACCCCTTGTGCAGGTGAGTCCACACAGCCATTGCACACCAATTCAATTTCTATGGGTTGCCTTCACACTGCTCAGCTGTTGGGAAAACAGTAAGGAAAGGGATCTGGTTGGATGTGAATGAGCCTTATCTGATTAATGTTGTTGCTGAAGTAAGTCTTATTCTTTGTCTCTATCCTCCAGAAACTGAAAACATTGGGCCGAGAACTCCCTGGCTACTCCTCTACGTCTGATGAAATGGGTGTACCTGTCCCCCGGCTGGCCAAGCTGGATGAGGATGAACTTTGAACTTTGGCCATGTGTACAGGGTTGAATTATTTAAATCATCCTGGACTTTCCAGGTTGCAGCTGTTGTCCGAGACCAGTGGATAGAAGGCTATTGTGCTTGGATAAACCATGAGAGGAAACTTACCTTTATGCCTTTTTATCCACAGCCAACACAGTCTGCAAATCTGCAGTGTGATGCCTGCTCTATGAGGAGCAATGTTTATATGAGGACTTTGAGCTCCAGAACTGCTTGGGAGACTTTATGGTGTTCACTTTTTGTCCACTATGTGCTCCAACAACTAAAGACTTGACTTAAGCCTGACTTGAGATAGACTGAAGGAAACAAGTGAAAGAGAAACATGTCATGAAAGGATGAAAATGAAAAATTGTATTTTTCCGAACCTTAGACAAACATGTAACCATTTCACAACTCCACAAATTCTGCAGAGAACCATCTTCACTTTCTATCACTTTACTTGACAATCATGAAGCTCAGTGAAATGGAAAGGATTTTGACTGTCACATGCTTAGGGCTCTCTATAAGCAGTCTGGGTGAGATACGTATGCAAGAGCTCACTAAATGGATCAAACTGGGGAGGCCTTTTGTGAACTGAATTAGGTGTGGGCCTTGTCTTTTCTGTAATGAAGGTATTATGATGTAATGATAGATGATTGCACCTCAATGGCAAAATCTGTAGAGGGCCCTCTTGTGCTCACTAAATCTACATCTTATAAGGAATCTGTTAGGAAAGCATGATATCTCTCATTTTATTTTAATAACATGATACGAGCCACTCACAAGGTTCATATTAGTTTCAGGGTAGTAAAATGTACCTATTCAGCTTTAAGTGAGGTCAATTACATGGACCAAGTATGTGTTTTATGTGTCTAGGAAACACATTTTCCATTTGGGTCTTCAGAGACAAGTATTTTACTTTGTTACATATCATAAAATGGCAATCCCACAACAGAGGCCTGTGTCATCCCAAAAATATTGGTAGTAAATATTGTTTTCCAAAGCTCATGACAAAAGTTTCTCAGCTGCATATGCATTTATTTTTTTTCTACTGTACATTTCACAGATGCTGCATGGATAAATCACTATACCATCAGAGAGGGCCTTAGACACATGTCCCTTGTGCACTGAATGCCCAGTCTTGCTGGGACCCATAGTAGCCACATAGGTCACTACAGCTGTAGTTATGCTTTTGGGCATATGCTGTGTTTTAATAGGCAGAAATTAACTACCTGGTAATGTGTCTTTATGTAGTTATTAGATTCTGGCTGTCATATAAAATAAAGCAGCTTGGAAAGTAACATCAGTTATCTGATTGTTTCTATTGGCAACCCTTCATTACACCATTTATACAACTCTCCATCCTATTATCGCCTCATTCTTGCACAAAATGTATGAGGATCTTGCATCACAGCCACCAAAAAAGCAATCTACAAGTACAGTACTTGTAGAGTGTATTGCAGTTTTACATTTTACAATGTATCATGACCTGCCACTACAACACACCTATGATTCTTGTTCAGCAAGTGTATATGAACACATCACTGAACTCCATCAATGGTTCATGTCTTTAAATGTAGGATTTATTTTTTTAGAATAGGGTTCCTCTTCTCTTGGAAATATATGAAATACTTGCAAGGCTCTACACAGGTGTATTAATGGCTTGAGGTCCTCAGCATGCTTTCCTTGCCGTTCTTACATCCCCTGTATTACATTGGGTTCACTGGTATACGAATGTGTTGCATCAGATACAATCTTAAGTAATATGTTTACAATACAATTCTTATGTAATGTTGGTGATGTTTTCTATATGTATGTATAAATCATGTATATGGTTATATCAGTCTATATTATGACCAGACATTGTATACAAAAGTTGTTAAGTAAATGATCACACAGGACTGAAATAGTTACGATATTAGTACTTGCAGATATTTCTAACTTAGAAAAGTGTTGTAATAAAAAAAACTATAAATTATTTTGTTACTATCCCAAAGGTTTCGCAGTTGGGATTGCTATTGATCAAGGCTCCCATCTGTTAGGAATGTCAAAGAATGAATGCAGCTGCCAAAGACACAGGTAATAATAATCCAAAGGTTACAGAGGGCTGCCAAAAAAGGGCCAAATGCCCACAAACCATTCTTACTTTGACAAATTAAAGCAAGCAGTTTGAGGATGAAAGGGTCTTCTTAATTGTTTTGCATTAGACAACAGCACAGTACAGCCTAGTACACACAATCAGAAAATCATATGAAAAATACAGTACAATACATTACATCACTTCCGAATTTTTATTCTGTTAAACAAGAATTTTCATAACTTTAGTAACTTCTTCATTTTCGATATTGAGAGACTAGCATGCAAAAAAACTCCCCAAAAAATGAACAATCATTCGTCCAATATTCTCATCGTGAGTACAGGGCTTAAGAGCTCAGCGACCACACAGATGCTTGATTGATCTTCATGGACATGCCAACAATTATTTCATAGGTTTTAGGTCAATGTTTTTTAAAGAAGAAAACGTGTATACAAGTGCTGTATTATCATCCAAATTTTATTCTTAATTCCTTCTCAGTCTAGTGCTCAACTCTGGCCTAAAATAGCAGAACTGCCATAGTTACAACAACCACCTACAGTAGGTGATTGTTGGCCTGGACACTATTTTTTGCATTATGAGAGTTCTGCTTGGACTTTATGGTCTCTAGGAATACACGTTTTGGGCACTGCAGTGACCTCTGTCATATTAGACCCCCCAGCTGGTGAGGGCTACTGTTAAAGAGTTTGCAAAATAATGAAAAGGTTTATTGCATAAGGAACCTAAAACCTGGGTGACACCTTTAGTTATCTTTGTACCCTTATTTACAACTAGGCCCATACATTGTCCGTGATTATTCAGTAAAGAAAGTCATATATTTATGTGATGCAGCTGGTAACAGTTGGCTGGATGCATTTATAGTAGATTGACAGGTGTCATTAAAATATTCTGGTAACAAAACCAGCATGGAAGATATCTAAAGGTCACCAATCCCCCCTGCACCTCTCCATTTTCCTGTACCAAGACCTGTAGTGTCACATCTGTATTGCAGTGCTGTTCATGATTAGTCTGATAATGTGCTAGTTCATCCACTCAGGTATATTGTTGGTCTGTGAGCACCTTTTATTACTGAACGATAGACTTAATCTGCAAAGGTGGTATGTATAACAATAGGAGAATTATCCTAATGCTGTTCTCAATAGTACTGGGTTAGGGTTAGTAGACCCTTTATGAACCTATAACAAAAGAACCTAGTAATCAAATTGCTTTACTGAAGTCACATATGTCACACATTTAGTCCCACAATTACTTTAGCAAGTAATATCGCAGTTCCTACTTTTAAAATAAAAGCCATAGTCTTGATATGTAATAAGTGCAATATCTTAAGGCCTTTCCTGAAAGACAAGTATATATTGATTCTAACCCCTAAGCCATACTTCTAGAAGCATTATACCAAATAGCATGAAATATGCAATTTGATTGTAGATAACAATCACACTATGGGGTTAATTTACTAAAACTGGAGAGTGCAAAATCTGGTGCAGCTCTGCATAGAACCCAGTCAGCTTCCATTTTTTTTTGTCAAAGCTCAACTGAACAAGCTGAAGTTAGAAACTGATTGGCTACCATGCACGGCTGCACCAGATTTTGCACTCTCCAGTCTTAGTAAATCAGTCCCATGTTTTATGATATGACTCAGCAAAGTTGCGCAGATCTTTATAAAATGCACTGCAAATCTTTCTATTCTTTACCTTAGAAATCTAAGACAAGATATAATTTTCTGAAACTTTGGGTAGGGATGATATATTAGAATGTTGCTTAAGGTAAACTTATCAGAAACTTGGGAAATATCAACTGAGCATATAGAGAAAATATGTCTATGCATAGCCTACCGAACAATCAGTGCAGCCAGCTGAATTCATTGACTTTTTGAATTCGCAGCTAAATCTGGATTTTATTGTAAAGGTCACACATGGCCCCATTAATTCCTAATTCTTGATCCCTCCTATTGGATAGCAAGCTCTCCCTATATGATAACAAGGCCACCCATCATAAAGAACTGAAAAAGTTGAGATGCATATAGTATATATGCATATAGGCATAAATCATTAGCTGCTCAAATCTCTGGGTCTGCAGGCAGTTTTGACATGCAGTTTCACTGGAGGTAGTCTCTGATTATTATACTTTCATGACAGGCTTGTTATTGGCTGATTTCCTTTCAAGTTTCCAGATTTGAGCTTTTAGTGATGAGAAGTTTGTTGAGAGAATCAAAGTTGCCAGTTTGGTCTTTCCATTGATTCTTGTAGTTAAAAGGCAGAGTCTAATGTTGTGGCTTGCACAGACAGTGCCCATCTCACAGGCTGCTGACAGTATACAAGGCTTGCTACAGTTAGAGTAGGTCAGGCAAGACCAGATTTTAGAAAAGTGACTCTGCAGTGCACCCCCAATGAATAGCACAGTGATTCAATTTCATCTGTACATTTTACAATAATGTACACTTATACTAAAATATTCAGTCAGTTTTGCAGGGGCACATAAATTAAAAGTAAAATAAGGGCTGAAATTCTTACCTTACCTGAAGTATATGTTGCCCTGTGCTCCATTCAATGCTAGCTACATATCAGAAGGATTAGGTATTTGATCAGATGAGCTGTGATGAAAAGTAAAATAAGTCAAATCTCCCCTCCCATGCTTTCTTAAGCAGAGGTCACTTACTCAGTCTAGGCTAACCAATAAAATGTCCCCTTTCCCCTACTGTGGCAATCGCCAAAAACAACAAGGTGAGCAGGAACAAACTTTGGACCAATGGCAAATAGGTTTAATCTCCAGAGTCCTTAGGAAATATATGCAAACAGAGAATAACTCATCATGGCTTACAATTGAAATATTACTTGTTGCTCAAGTGGCTGTTTAAATTAACTATGCCCCAATGGGGCAATGAAGATTTAGTACTCATATAATAGCCTCCACTCTCTGACCTTCAGGCTGCACTGTATTGAGAATGCCCCAGACCTAGTATTTAACTACAAAAAGTATGGCAGCAAGAGGTTTACCATAACATAAGCACCTTAATGTTTGTATGAATAGCTATATATTGCCTATGGCAGGGGTGTCAAACTAGCAGCCCTCCAACTATTGCAGAACTATAAGTCCCATAAGGCATTGAAGGCTGACAGTTACAAGTGTGACTGCCACAGGCAGAGGCAGTGGTGTATTTAGGCTTTGTGCTGCCTAAGTGCCCCCCCTACGGAGAATGCCTGACCAATAACACCCCTGCTCACCCTCCACCTGAGAGAGCTTTCCAATACCACCCCCTCCCCGGCGATAGAGAGAAAGACACTCCCATTCACAGCTCCGGAAATCCCCAGGAAGGAGAGTCGGGCTCTCCATACACCATCAAGTTGCCTGCAACCTCTCTCGGATCCCACCTGGTCCCAATGCTGCATATGTCCTCTCTTCCATAACTTCTTCTGGGGGGCGATGCTGCCCCCCCTGAAAAATGCTGCCCTATGCAAATGCCTTGTTTGCCTTGTGGTAAATACGGCCCTGGGCAGAGGCATGTTGGGACTCGCAACAGCTGGAAGGCCTCCAGTTTGACACCCCTGGCCTATGACGATCAATCAGATTTCTACTTGTATGTGTATTAAACTGCATCACTGACCCTTTATGCTAACTAAATACATTTTGAGAGCTAAAACAAGTTATTAGCTACTAAATCTTCTCACAAACTATCTGCATGTATCAGGAAACAAAGCTAAAAAAAATCTCTTTCTTCAGTATGTATAGGTGTAGACATCGAGTATCTACACATAATATGTAAAATATTAATAAAATAAAATAAAAACAGCATACAACAAAAGTTCATTGAGAGAATTAATTTTGATGCAAAATGTTTTTCACTATTGTCCCTACACTGTGTCTATCTTTAGAACTTTGCATGACATGGTAATGGAATTTGTATTGCATGGGGTTGGTTAAGTGCCTCGTGTCAGCTGTTTAATAAGTGATGAAAATGCTTTTCTCAGAATTTGTTTTCATATTTCTATGTGAGAGGAAATCAGAGACCGTGTATATATTGAATTCTTTATAGATACAAGATGGGTGTTTTTTTCCCCACTGAATACTGTGAATGGCAGAGCACCAATACAAAATGGTATGGGAGCATCTAAACCCTATGTGGGTCATATGCATGCAGAACTCTGTTGTCTCTGCTCTATGCAGACTTACACGGCCTGTGGCTGTACAGTTGTGCTGGAATGAAAGGCTGCAGTGGTAGCAGCGATTAGTATAGGATTCTGTGATATGTAGTTTCACATCAGCCAAGAGTCACAGGTCACTTTCTTCTTTTGTAAGTAACTGTCTAAGAATGGACCATTAATGCAATTTCACCATCTTTAGTTCACCAATGATTAGCAGGCCATCAATAGGCTACCCCTGAGTTAAAGGACAATTTCATTCAACATTGTAGTTAATGTAATGCAAAAGTGAAGGGTTGTCAATACCTAATTTACAAGGATTCACACATATATTGAAGATTTGGTGCTGCAAATTTTGCCCCCTTAAAATATTTTAGGCTTTCAGTATTTAAACAATTAAACTCCAGATTTGCTTCACAACGGTTCACTGAACTTGTGATAACAAGCCTATTACCCCATTTGCTGATGAAAGTACCAATCAAAACCATTCCTCCCCATGCTTGTCTTGGGGGTTTTACATTCAGCTCATAATGTTATTTTATTATCTTACCCTTTAGGTAGTAACTATTAAATAATAAAAATATTGTATTATCAAATTAATCAACACGTTGGGGTTTATTTACTAAAGCTGGAAAGTGCAAAATCAGGCTCACTTCTGTAAAGAAACCAGTCAGCTTCCAGGTTTTGTAGCCAAAGCTTAATTGAACAAGCTGAGGTTAGAAGCTGATTTGTTTCTATGCAGAAGTGAGACTGAATTTACACTCTTCAACTTTAGTAAATAAACCCCATTGGGAATTATGTCTAGCAAGGTCCTTCAAGGTGATATAATAACTAGGTTAAGTACACCAATTCAGCAATAAATGTCTTTTAAAAGCTACTTTTAAATAGCTGGTAGTGGAAGAGTAGGGACATTGGGTAAGCAGTGTCCACCTTCTTGTTCAATTTAGCCAGTTGCTTAATTTGGTTTGTCTTGATCCAAGCAACTTCATGGACTTAGTCGCCTTCACTTTCCTCTAGCTGGCTGCCAAAGGTTTTCTGCTTCCTTTAATTGGGATGACTTATAGAATAGCCAGAAAGTGTGGGCCTAAAGGTTTCCACAGCAGCTTGGTCCAGAGCCTTAAAGCATCAGAAGAGGAAAATGGCAGTAGTTGCAGAACAATGGGTTTCCAGATCCCATAGCCTTGATCTTTCGGCAACACCATTTTTTGGAACCTTAACCACCTTGGTGTTAAGCTCCATGTTCCCTGCCTGCAAATCCCTATGTTGTGTGCCAGCCACAGTGAGATAGTGTACTTGTTGAATTTTTCCTACTCCACTTGCTGGCCAGTAGTGGACTTGTTATTTAACATGAATTTATGCCATAAGATATATTGTTAGCTATATACAATTTCTATAATTTAAAATTAAATGATTTGTGGTGTCAAGGCACAGCCACCTCTCTGTTAATTTCAAAATATTTGGGTGCCATGGGATGTTCATCTATTTAATGCACATGGTCTTAGATGGAAAGTCAGTTTCTCCTGGGATGCTCACAGAGTGGCACACATAGGGTGCCAATTGTTGTTTCCTTCTACTACCTGTCTCTGCTCTATCCTTCTGGAGACAGGTCATTGTATTATACTCTTGTATATGCATGTTTTATGGAATACTGTCTGATCTCAGCACTATGTTGTACAATATAAAATGGAAGCTGTGTGTGGGGAGGACAGTAGGGGTTGAGGGGTAGAATATGAGATGTTTTGTTTACTAATAAAGCTTTTGGTATATCAAAGATGGACTTTCAATTTATTGTCTGTTGCTCCTTATTTCCTTATGTGTACCATATCTACTTAAAGAGGAGTTTCACTCTGCTTTTCTGCTCCCCCCCCCCCACCTCCGCTGCCACATTTGGCACCTTTTGGGGGGAGCAGGTCCCTGGTTTTGACAGGTATCCGCTCCCATTTCCAGCTGCGTCCGCCTTTACTGCCAGTTTCTCTTGAAGAATTGAAGAATCGGCTCGGGATGAGGGCACCGCTGGATGCATGGTCAGGTAAGCGCCCTAATATTAAAAGTTAGCAGCTACAGTATTTGTGAATGCTGACTTTTAATTTTTTTCTTCTCTTGGGGGGAGGTGGCGGGGAACTTAGCTTTATGGATGTTTATCAAAACAAGTAAAATACCTTTGGTTTTTTTTTCCTTCTAGCTTAAGGCCTCTTTTAACACAGGGTGGACTCCGTTTTGGTCAGCAGCGGATCTGTTCGCTGAATTCCCTGCTAATTACAGCAGAGTGGGTGGATGACAGGTCCATGTCCATTCAGTTTCTGCAAAGTGGACATAGACAGAGCCCACTCTGCTCTTTGGGCGGTATGGTGTAAACAGATTCTGTTGTCCATTTACACCCGACTGCACCTTGGGAGCTGCCACTTGTTACTTTTAATAAAGTCTTATCCTATATACTGCACTTAACTTGCGCCCTCTGCTGTTTCCTTTAGTAGGAAAAGACAGGCAATCCTAACCAGTGGAAGAAAAAATACAAGGCGTAGAAAGTCAGGTTAGAGGAGAAACTAATGTCCAGTGACCTACACTGTCTGGTGAGTGATCTTATTCACCTAATATGGGAGTTTCAAGGACACCAAGAGAGATCTAATAAAAGCACTGAAACTGTTTGTAAGTGTATTTCTCACACAGACAGTGACCAAAAGCACAACAGGATGGCCTAACTGAACCATTACACAGATTTGGAATGAATAACTTCCATGACTCTTAAAGTGATGTGTTAAAATTTCATTGAGATATTGCTCTCTATTAACAACAAGCTTTGTTCAGCAGCAGGCATCTGAAAAAGAAGCAGAGTTGATATTTGCTTTCAGGAAATATCACATAATTATGCAATGTTTCATATTTACCCAACTACAAAAATATTTTTTTTTTAGTCCTGACCATAGTAAAGAAATAAAATAGTGGAAAACCACATTCTCTTTAATGCAATATGACAGTTCTTAACAGATGCGTGTATGTTATATTTGTTTTCTAAATCTTTTCTTTTATACAGTATTAAACCCAAAAGCAAAGCTGTACTGCAGCCTACCAATTATAGTGTAGTAGCTGCATTAAGATTTCTTTTTTTAGGCTTTCTTTCCTTTATTTTCATCTGGTATAAGTTTTTAAGTCTGTTGTTTTTCATAGAACAAGCTCTCCCTCTCCTGCAAATGAGTGTTGAGACAAACCATTTACTACTGACACCGGTGCGTCCAATGATGAACTTTTATTTGTTTATCTAAGACCTAGATTCCAAAAGGAAAAAAACCTGTTTCTCTAACACATGGGTGCTAAACCTGTGGCCCTCCAACTGTTGTGGAACTACAAGTCCCATCATGTCTCTGCCTTTTGGTCATGCTTGTAACTGTCAGCATTGCAATGCCGCATGGGATTTGTAGTTCCGCAACACATGGAGGGCCACAGGTTGAGCACCCTTGCTCTATCAGCTTCTGTAACTGCAGTGTGAGCTGGAGTTTGGCAGCAATGCGTTAATGTATCTAAATCTACTAGTACATTTAACACTCCTCTCCCCCCAGACTGACAATGCTGCTGTCCAAAGGTGTCTCTGTTGCTCCTACATCTGGAGTGGGGGCACTCTAAAATGGGAGGTGTGTTACTGACCACCAGATCACCAGGTGAAAACAGGGGAAAAAGCCTAAAAAAGAAAACTAGTGCAGTCCTCACATCTAATGATTGATAAGCTGTAAGGCCCCATGTACACGGGACACTTCTGAATGATGGAAACTGACTGCTGAAAAACGTAGATTAAAAACCGTCTGTTTAGCTGCATTTGCATAACGCGTTTATGTGCGTTTGGAAGCGTTTTTTAAAGATAAGCACAGGAGACCCTCCCAAATGCCCAGAATGCACTGAAAAGAGGTAAATTATTAACTATTTCAGACTGTTTCAGAGAAATACAGAGAGTAGAAGCAGAGACAGCAGTATGTGTTGACATTAGCTAGGTGTGAGTTGCTTTGTTTCCAAGGGTGGGATGGTATCTGGTGGAGTAGGTCATTAAGGCCACCTGGCAGGGGGTCTTCATGAGGAATTTGAGGTGTTAATGGTCATTAACATATCTTTTGTTTCCAAGGGTGGGAGAGGTGTGAATTGGTCATTACTATGTGTGCCAAGCTTGGTAGGAACATCCTGTGTTTAGTGTTTTGCTTTGCATGCATTTTGCATGATGAAAAAAAGGCTCTGGACAGCATGGGGAACTGGAAAAGTTAAAAAAAAAATTCAAACGCTTATAAAAGAGATTTGACGCGTTTACAAGCGTTTTACATTCGAAACCTTGGATAAAATCGACTGCTGAACGCAAGTTTTGGGCGTTCAAAAAAACGACTGTAAACTCAAATGACTGTAAATGAAGATGTGTACATGGACACATAGGAAAACATTAGCGTGAGTTCAGGGGCTGCTGAAAAAAATGCTGAACAGTTCCTAAATGTGAGTTTATCAGCTGCAGTGTACATGAGCCCTAACATATTGCATTTTCTGGTTTTGGGTTTAACCACTTGCCCTCCAGAGGATTTACCCCCCTTCCTGACCAGGCCACTTATTGCGATACGGCGATGCGTTACATTAACTGATAATTACACGGTCATGCAATGCTTTCTTAGAGCTTTCTTTTGGTGGTATTTGATCACCTCTGCGTTTTTTATTTTTTGTGCTATAAACAAAACGACCAAAAAAAACAATCTATTTGACTTTTTGCTATAAAATATATCTAACAAAAAAAATTCTAAAATAAAATGTCTTCATAAATTTAGGCCAAAATGTATTCTGCTACATGTCTTTGCTTCAAAGTGAACCTGCTCTGAGAGGAAGATGGAGACTTTCATTGCTGACTTCCCTCAGAATATGCAGGTTGCCTGGCTGTCTTGCTTTAGTACATTGACTTAGAGAAAACACGCAGATCAAAAAGTGACATAAGAAAAAAGCATATTAACAAGGAAAGGATACTCACACACACTGCACAAATCGCACCCTGTTATATTAGCCGGATCTGTCCTTGCCCACTCTGTTCACTCTATTTTCTGCTACTCTGTCCACTCTCTCTTCTATGTCAGTTTCACCTTCTATCCACCCTGTCCAGGAAGAAAAGTATTCTGTGGTCCTGTCCTAAGATGACAGTACTGCTTCTTCCTAGAGTACAGTGAGTGAGTGTTGTCACCCTTCGACAGGAAGTGTGTTTCTGGCAGGATCACCAGGTAACAATTAAGCCAAAGGAGCCTGAAAAAAGGCCCATCTGCTACATCTAAGGGCTGGTAAAGTGCTATATATTACATTATTGTTTAGATACGCTTTAACCTTCAACTGCAGAAAGGATTCTTTATTGTAAGAGTAGTAAAAATATGGAATTGTTTTGTTCAGAAACTGGTTCTACCAGATGATGATCATTGAAAAAAATGCATTCTCTCCTAAATTACCAAAATATATAGTTAGGTCCATATATATTTGGATACAGGCACAATTTTAGTTCTTTTCAAAACATATTCAAGCTATAGTTATATGATGGATATGGGCTGAAAGTGCACAGATTTAATTTGAGTGTATGTACATCCAAATTGGAGGAAGGGTTTAGGAATTACAGCTCTTAAGAGTAGCTACCCCCCCTTTTTCAAGGGACCAGAAGTAATTGGACAATTGAATCAAAAGCTGTTTCATGGCCAGGTGTGGGCTACTCCTTCGTTATTTCTTCATCAATTAAGCAGGTAAAAGGTCTGGAGTTGATTCTAAGTGTGTCATTTGCATTTGGAATCTATTGCTGTGAACTTACATCGTGCGTTCAAAGGAGCTGTCCATGCAAGGGAAACAGGCCATTGTAAGGCTTCAAAAACTAAACAAATCCATCAGAGAGATAGCAGCAACATTAGGAGTGGCCAAATCAACAGTTTGGTACATTCTGAGGAAAGAAGAACGCACTAGTGAGCTCAGCAACATAAAAAGGCATGGACGTTGTAAGGGACCGCCTGGCGGTACCACTAGCACTCCACTGAATAGGCGTCCCCAGCGCACGGAATCTAAGTCCCAGGGTGCTTGTTCACCAGGGCCCCTGATGGTGGGGATGGACTTGGAGCCCCCCGAGACCAGGTCGTGGCTACTGGGTGCGTCCGGCAGTGGTAGTGGTATGAGCCAAGGGCTCCCGCGGGGAAGAGTCTGATGTGAGGAGGTCAGAAGACCCCACTGCAAGGGATGGATGGATGGATGAGCAAGGTCAGAAGGGCCGGGTCGGTAACAGAGAGGACGGCAAGGTACAAGGCAGCGGGCATAGAATGGTCGGGTCACACGCCAGGTCAGCAACAGCAGGTCAAATCCAATCAGGGGCATTCAGGAGAGAGGTCAGGCAAAGCAAGGGTCAGGATAGGAGAAAACAGCAAACACATCTAGAAACTCATGGTAGACTGCAGGGATTACTTGTTTTAGTTCAGCTTCCCCCTCAGAGCACAGGAGGATTTGGGGGATCCCCGGGCCCGAAGTGCGGCAGTATACCCGACAGTATGGGGAAGGGAACGAGATTACTCCGGTTTCCCAGTCAATCTGGGGGTTATGGGCCCGTAACCATGGGAGCCCCAGAATGACTGGGAAGAGGGGTGAAGCTATAGCGTCCAGGCGGAGGAGTTCCTGGTGCTGGCCGGCAATGACAGTGGTGATGGAGGGGGTTTCCTGGTTCACTACCCCCGATTTTATTCGGGAACCGTCGGCCAAATAAATATTGAACCCCTTCTGTTTAAATTGGAGAGGAATACCCTGCTGGTGAGCAAAATTAATGTCCAAGAAGCAGCTGCATGCCCCCGAATCAATTATGGCCGATACTTCCACGGTCCTTTCTGGAAGCTGAAAGGAAAGGGGCACCACTAAGTATTGGGATGGACCAACATTGCCAATGGATAAGGAAGAAGAGGTGCACTTACTCAGTTTCTGCGGGCAGGATCGTACCATATGGCCAGCTTCACCACAGTAAAGGCACAGGTTCTGGGATCGTCTGCGCTGATATTCCTCTGGAGATAGTTTAGGCCGTGCCAGGCCGAGTTGCATGGGTTCAGGGATATCTCCAGGTGGCCGGTTCTGGATGTTTGGCCTAGGTGCTTGACTGGGACCTTGAAAAGACCCCCAGGAATTTCCATGACCCTGGCCGGACCTCTCAAACCTGCGTTCCCGCAGTCTACGGTCAATTTTAATGGTCAGTGCTATTAAGTCCTCTAAAGTCTCAGGCACCTCCACCCGGGCGAGCTCATCCTTCAGACCTTCTGATAGGCCTATACGGAACTGATGCAGGAGTGCGAATTCTTTCCAGCGTGTGTCCCCCATCCAGCGCCTAAACTCAGACGCGTACTCCTCCGCCGCTCGGCGGCCTTGCCGGAGCGTGTACAAAGTAGCTTCAGCAGAAGCTGCCCGCTGTGGGTCATCATACAGGATGGCCATGGCGTCAAAAAAAATGTCAACCGAACTAAGGTGAGGGTCATTTTTTCCCCGTAATCGGTGGGCCCAGTCTTGGGGTTCACCCTGCAGGAGGGAGATGACGAACCCCACCTTCATGGATTCAGTCACGAAGGTCCGGGGTTGTAACTCAAAATAAAGAAGACAGGACTCACGGAATGACCTGAAGCGTTTGCGGTCCCCGTGAAAACGTTCCGGTAAGGGTACTCGGGGGTCGGCCGCCGGGAGTGGTGCGGATGCCCCAGAAACCAGCACAGGGGCTGCTACGGCTGGGGGTGCGGGGACCGCGGCCTGTGGGGCAGGAAAGGATATAGTGCAGGTCTGGAATTGGGTTTCAATCTGCTGACATCTATCCTGCAGGGCCGATACGGCCTGAGTCAAATTAGACAGGTGCCTGCAGATCTCCTCAAGCGGCGAGGGCCCTCCTCTAGACTCGGTCATGGCCTTCTGGTACTGTAAGGGACCGCCTGGCGGTACCACTAGCACTCCACTGAATAGGCGTCCCCAGCGCACGGAATCTAAGTCCCAGGGTGCTTGTTCACCAGGGCCCCTGATGGTGGGGATGGACTTGGAGCCCCCCGAGACCAGGTCGTGGCTACTGGGTGCGTCCGGCAGTGGTAGTGGTATGCGCCAAGGGCTCCCGCGGGGAAGAGTCTGATGTGAGGAGGTCAGAAGACCCCACTGCAAGGGATGGATGAGCAAGGTCAGACGGGCCGGGTCGGTAACAGAGAGGACGGCAAGGTACAAGGCAGCGGGCATAGAATGGTCGGGTCACACGCCAGGTCAGCAACAGCAGGTCAAATCCAATCAGGGGCATTCAGGAGAGAGGTCAGGCAAAGCAAGGGTCAGGATAGGAGAAAACAGCAAGGTCAGGTACAATCCGGGTCACAACTTACAAGGTACAGGTTCACAGGATGCAGGGAAGACCAGAAGGCACTGAATGACAGCTCAGGGCCATTTAAATATCCCGCCCTGCGCTGCCATTGGTGCCCAGCGGGCGGCCGCGGCTTCTACTGCGCATGCGCGAACTCGAACGCCGCGGCCGGCCCGGACCTAGTGCCCGTGTCCCTGCACAGGGCGGTGCACTGCGCCTGCGCCGGGACCATCGCGGCGGGGATCGGAGAGATCCCTGACAGACGTCCATGGGAGACAACAGTGGTGGATGATCGCAGGATCCTCTCTATGGTAAAGAAAAACTCATTCACAACATCCTGACAAATGAAGGACACTCTCTAGGGGAGTGGGCATATCACTGTGAAAGTATACAATCAAGAGAAGACTTCACGAGAGCAAATACAGAGGGTTCACCACAAGGTGCAAACCAATCATAAGCCTGAAGAATATAAAAGCCAGATTAGACTTTGCCAAAAAACATCTAAAAAAGCCAGACCAGTTCTGGAAAAGCATTCTTTGGACGGATGAAACTAAGATTAATCTGTACCAGAATGATAGGAAAAAAAGTGTGGAGAAGGCTTGGAACAGCTCATGATCCAAATGTCAAGGTCCTACCTTTTCCCTGAGGTTATGTTACTCCATGTGCTGGCGTCCATCTTGGATTCTGCTGTGCATGGTGGGAATCCTTTTATGCCTTCAGGTCTCTGAGGTCCATCCCCCAGAGGGGCGTGGCTGATGACATATAAGCCTGTGGCCCACACATGCTCTTTGCACTGGTGTCTTGTGTCTTTGTGTTGCTATTACTCTGTTCTGACTCTCGTGACTCTCCTGGTATCTGATTCGGCTTGTGACTTGACTATTCTTTGTATTCTCCTTTGATCTGACCCTCTGTTGCTGAACCCGGCTTGTGACCTGTGATTCTCGTCTGCTGTCCTGTACTGTTTGTCCTGTTGTTGTTGACCCCGGCCTGTCTGACTACTCTTTTGTCTCTTCCACCAGCTACACGCCATTGGCGGTGGCCATTACCGCAGCTGAGGTGTCTCGGGGGCCGCGACCTGGTTCCTGGCTGCGTCAAGTCCATCCCCACCATCAGGGGCCCTGGTGAAGGGCAGCCTGGGACTTAGACTCCGCGCCCTGAGGGACTTCGGTCTGTGTGTGGTGGTTGTCGTCAGCCAGTGCGTTACATTGTTAGGCCTGCCTGTCCGTTCCTCGGCTCCTGCCCTGACACCAAAGCACACAACATCATCTGTAAAACATGGAGGAGGCAGTGTGATGGCATGGGCATTCATGGCTTCCAGTGGTATTGGGTCATTGGTGTTTAGAGATATACTGTCAGGCCAGATTCAGCCAAATGCAGCAAAGTTGCTTGGGCGGCACTGCACAGTACAGATTGACAAAACACACTGCAAAAGCAACCCAGGAGCTTTTGAAGGAAAAGAAGTGGAATATTCTGCAATGGTCAATCACCTGATCTCAACCCAGCTGAGCATGCATTTGACTTGCTGAAGGCAAAACTAAAGGCAGAAAGACCCACAAACAAAGAACAACTGAAGATAGCTGCAGTTAGAGCCTGGCAAAGCATCAGAAAGGAGGAAACCCAGTCTTTGGTAATGTCAATGGGTTCCAGACTTCAGACAGTCATTGTCAGTAGGATTCTCATCAAAATATTAAAAATTAACATTTTATTTATGATTATATTCATTTGTCCAATTACATTTGAGCCCCTGAAAATGGAGGGACTGTGTACAAAAATGATTGCAGTTCCTAAAATTTGTACTTGATATTTATGTTCAACCCCTTGAATTAAAGTTGAAAAGTCTGCACTTCAAATTCATTTGGATTGTTTCGTTTTAATTTACTTTGATGGCATACAGAGTATGAAAATTGTGCCTGTGTCTAAATATATATGTACCTAACTGTATAGGTTGGATTCACAACGTTCTATAAGTGCATGTGAATGGGCTCATATAGTTTTCTTTTCCCTTTCACTCTAAACAGCAGCGAGTAAATATGAACTAGCCACATAGGGAAAAAAAACTGTAATATTTGGATAAAGTCCTGAATGAAAATTCCACTATATAATTTTATACATGTATGTAATCCTCTGCACACATGTCCATATGCCCAAGCCTGATGTTGAAATATTATATATTACATGTTTAGCCCTATCATCTACCTGTAAAACCCATGGTTTGCAAAATAATAAATATGATTTTATAGTTAGAATTATTTTTGTTCTGTTAGACAATCTTTTTTTTATCTAATTAATGAACTAGATCTTGGTATTGTTAAAAAAGCATAGCCTTTGAGAGACCCCTTATTGTGTTGCCCAATCTCAACCAACCTCACCTTTTTTCCTGTTTCTGTTTCTTACTACTGAACATACTTTTTATACAAAAATAGTACACACAGGGAGGTTTACATGTACAGTCCACTTTATTCTATTACTTATATTCACACAAGCTGCAAGTATACAGTTGTACTCAAAAGTTTGCACACGCTGGCAGAAATCGTGAATTTTTGGCATTTGTATTGAAAATATGACTGATCGTGCCAAAAATTGTCTTTTATTTAATATTAGTGATCATATGAAGCCATTTATTATCACATTTTTGTTTCACTCCTTTTTAAATCAGAAATCACCCAAATGGCCCTGATCAAAAGTTTATATACCCTGGAATGTTTGTCGGTGGTACAGACACACAAGGTGACACACGGGTTAAAATGGCAATTAAAGGTAATTTCCCACATCTGTGGCTTTATAAATTGCAATTAGTGTCTGTGTATAAATAGTATGAGTTTGTTAGCTCTCACATGGATGTACTAAGTAGGCTAGATACTGATCCATGGGGAGCAGAAAAGAACTATCTAAATACCTGCTAATGGAACTTTATAAAGATGGAAAAGCATATAAAAAGATATCCAAAGCCTTAATATGCCAGTCAGTACTGTAAAATCACTTCTTGTCTATAAGTGGAAAATTCAGGGATCTCTTGATACCAATCCAAGGTCAGGTAGACCAATGATGTTTGTAGCCACAACTGCCAGAAGAATTGCTTGGGATACAAAGAAAAACCCACAAGTAACCTCAGGAATACAGGCTGCTCTGGAAAAAGATGGTGTGGTTGTTTCAAGGAGCACAGTACGACTAAGAAGCCTTTACTGCACCAATGCCACAGAAAAGCCTGGTTACAATATGCCTGACAACACATTGACATACTTCTGAACACTGTAATCTTGAGTGACAAAGCCAAAATAGAGCTTTATGGTCACAACCATAAGCACTATGTTTGAAGAGTGGTGAACAAGGCCTATAGCGACAAGAATACCATCCCCACTGTGAAGCATGGTGGTGGCTCACTGATGTTTATGGGGGGAGCTATAAAGGCCCAGGGAATCTTGTGAAAACTGATGGTAAGATGAATGCAGAATGTTATTAGAAAATACTGGCAGACAATTTGTATTTTTCTGCACGAAAGCCGCACATTGGACGCTCTCGAACTTTCCAGCATGGAATAAGCACAAGGCCAAGTTGACCCTCCAGTGGCTACAGCAGAAGAAAGGTGAAGGTTCTAGAATGGTCATCAATGTCTCCTGACCTTAAAATCATCAAGCCAAAAAAACTAAAAATGGCTCATGCAAGACGACCAAAGATTTTTCATAATCTGGAGGCATTTTGCCAAGACGAATGGGCAGCTATACCACCTGCAAGAATTCGGGGCCTTATAGACAACCATTACAAAATACTGCACTATGTCATTGATGCCAAAGGAGACAATACACAGTATTAAGAACTAAGAGTATGTAGACTTTTCAACAGGGGTCATTTCATTTGTTTACTTGTTGGCATTTTTTGTTTTGTGATTGTAACATTCTGTTATGACCTACAGCTGAATATGAATCCCATATCGTCAAGAAATTAAAGAAACTTGTTTTGCCTGCTCACTCATGTTTTCTTTAAAAATGGTACATACTGTATACAATTCTCCAATGGTGTGCAAACCTTTAGGCACAACTGTACATGCTGGGTAATCATGAGTACAAATGTCCTGATATGATCTTGACAGATTGATGTTATGCCAGACCTTGTGATGTACTTTCTTTCTATGCAAAAAAAATCCCATAGCCTTATAAAAAAAAAATGCTAGATTGCACATTTCTCATATTAATATTTTTGTAATACTGATACATTTAATGACAACTACTAAAATGATTGGTCTGCTGCTTACCTTTTTCCAGTAGGTAGTGCTACAGAGCTCTGCTGTTCATTCTTCAGTTAATGCATTGTAGCAAGTTAACATGAGTAAAATAATCTAACTAATGAAATACTAGTGAAAGATATCAGCACACATCACAATACATGTCTCCTATGTTTACCCAGTTGAGTGGAAAACCTGCCAGTCTGCATATTGAACATTAATTGCTGCTAGGCTATCTCCATGCTACTCATATCCCTGCTAGTCATAATTAAGATGCAGATGGAGGAGGTTTTCTACATTATTGAAGGATATGGAAACTGAAGAAATGTAATCATCTGTAACTGAAAATCATTTAGTGAACTTTAAGAGCTAACTTCTCATTAAAGGTCATGTGGTATGCTACATTTAAGGTGTAACGTGCTGCCGAGAGCCCCCCCCCCATCCTTTTCCCCCCACAGCAGCCGTCAGATTTGAAATGAGCATTGCTGTGCAAAGCTCTGCCCACACAGCCATGTCATTCATTCACAGAGATCTGTAAATCAATAAAGTACCACCGCAGCATATTTGTAGTTCTCAATGGAACATGAATGTGGTATTCACTCGTAATCTATGGACACTTTCGTCAACCTCGGTACAGAGTCTGCAAGAGCCTACTGATCGCAGTTATAATGCTTTACAGGCTCATTTGCAAAAAATAATAATTGGACTTGTTTTTTTAAAAATATTTGTGCATTTATTAGTTTTTTGCAAAAGGTGGACTACGCCTTTAAGGGCAGGGGCGTAGATAAGGGGGAGGGTTAAGGGGGGTCTGAACTTCCCCCCAGAGCACTGTGTCCTAATTCCCAGTTAGTCTCTGCTACTGCATGGAGCTGCACCACTCATCCTCAGCAACAGCAATCAGATCTGTGGAGAAAATAGGCTGAGCGACAGCAGCATCCATCATTAGCGCTAGTAGTCCCCACACTTCGCCCTACTCCTCTGAATGTAGGAGCCTGAGGCGGGGCAAGTATGTGATTGGTTGCTAGGGCTGCCAATGCCCTAGCAATCAATCACATGCTTGCCCCGCCCCAGGCCCCAACATCCAGAGAAGAAGGAAGACAAGGATGGAACATCCTGCTCCAGATCTACCCAGACATGACTAAAGGCAGAAAACTGGGACACAGGGCAGGCTCCGCACAGATTTTCCAGGCTGACCAGCAGCACTGAGGTGAACATCTGGATACCTGTAAAAATATCTTTCCACCTACCCCCTTATACCACTTCACCCACCCCCAATACCACCTCAACCACCACCTCACCTACCCCCCCATAATGCTTCAGCCACCCCCCATACTGCCTCACCTACTCCTCCATACCTCCTCACCTACCCCCCATACCATCTCACCTCCCCTCCTCACCTTCTCCTACCACTTCACCTTGTCTCTTCCAGATATAGCGCCTCCCTCCATCCCTTCCTAATCACTGCACCTTCCCGTCACCCACCTAACCCCCCCAAGTTACAGCAACTCCCACCCACCTACCCCTCATTCCACTTCTTACCTACCCACCTAAACCTTCCTTCCAAATCAAAGTACCTTACACATGCTTCATTCTGCCATTCTTGTCACATTGGAAATGTTTTAGTCTGTTGACCCATTTGGAAACGATGCACTCCCTATGTGGTTGGCATATTCTTTCATTTGTTCTTAAAGTAGAATTCCTGTCTAACCATAACTTATCTCAAACATGTCTTACTACTGACACCTGAACTCTGCATCACTTACTACTGACCCATGAACTCTGTGTCCATTTAAGCTCCAATCAATATTCAGCACAATGAGAACCACATCCAATATTTGCTGTGCACACTACATTTTTCACAGGCAGGAGATATTATGTTGCACAAAGGACCACTGCTTTCAAAAAACACCGCTTTAGCCAACCTTACTGAGCAGTGCAGGAAGCGCCATCTTGTATCGCTCTTGCAGTTGGAAAGCTGAACCCCCCAGGAAAAAAAATGATCTACAGCCCTGTTTAAGGGGCTCGTTCACCTTGTATATCACCCTTTCAATAACATTAAGTATGCATTCCAGCTTCTCTATTATTTTAAAAATTAGTTCTCAAGTTTTCAAAAAGTTGCTTACTTTCTAAGTCAAACCTGTAGGATGGCAGCCCCATCAGTGCACGAACAAACGCTCTGGCTCCATCAAAACCTGTGCATGAGCATTGTGCTCTTCCTCTCCTTCTGCTGCTCAATTCTGACCTCAGCCATTGTTGTGACAGTGGGAGACAGTGATTACTACCCTCTGAAATGCAATCCATAGTGGCAATAATGCAACGGTTGGCAAGCATTCAGGAGGTGATCCTGCTAAGTGTAAGGCTTAGCAGAGAGACCATTAAATCTGTAAAGAAAGCAGGGAGGTCAGAGGAAGGTAGGAATTCATAATTAGCCCTCCATGGAAAAATGTGTGTTGTGCACATGCTGAATTTAAATTAAATTGAAGAAGTGGTAGGACTGCCTCCTGGAAGTGCAATGTCCTTGGGTGAATGGTAAGGGGCCTGTGTTAAAGTGTTACTAAACCCACAACAGTAAAATGAGTCTGTATATGCAGTAAAGCAAGCTTGTTATACTCACTGTGGAACCTAAGAGGTTAATCCTCTGCAGTGTGTAGAAACGCTGTTTGATCCTGTCTTCTCTGATCCTCCCCTTCTTCCAGTGCCTTCCTCTTATCTCCTGATAAGACATATTGCGTGGAGTCACTCTGCACATGCTCAGTTTGGTGTATATTGCTGGAGAGGGTTTTTTTTTCCTTGGGATAGTGCATGTGATCAGCACAGGGCCAATCAGCGCTGTCCAGACAGAGGTCAGGGATCCTGCATCCTCCTAGAGCAGAATGAAAACTCCTCCTACAAGCTTCAACCAGTGTTCTGCTAGACACTGATAGAAGTCACAAGCCTGCTCTAACTGCTGATGAGAAAAGGTTTTTAGCAGTTTATATTTACTAAAATAATTGCACGTCCATGTTCTGTGTACTGTGTGAGACCAGATATAGTAAATGCAGGGTCGTGGGTTTTAGTAACACTTTAAGACTGGCTTGGCTGCTTAAGGGGCCCTGTACCTGGATGAACTTAGCTTTACTAGCTTAAATAGAATATTTTCGCCCTTCTAATCATGGCTTTTTTAAATCCAAAGCTAATTTTGTCTGGTGAGGCCCCTTCAATTGGGCTCCTAAATTTAGTCAAATGTGTTTGTACTTGGCTATCTGGGCAAAAGTGAAAAAAGTTTGACACTAAATTTTATGTTCATTGTTAATCAGGAGGACAGGGTTAGAGAGCAGGTAAGTATTCACCCCTTGGGCCAACACTAGTTTGGTGTTTGGTGACCCAAAGTAGAGATAGGTATACAATCAGGAGTGGGAGCCACAGTCTGTGACACATGCTGGGTAATACACGGTTACCTGCTCCCTGACTTGTGATTACAGTGTCTGAAAGAAGGACGTCTGCCAGCACCAATCTCCTTTGCTCTAAGATGTCTTGTAACCAAATGATGAGGACCACATTGGAAGCTGATGCTGGGAGATAATAAACCATGTAATTTGGCACTAACTGGATCCGAGAAAGGAGGAGGCCGCTCAGCTCAGCCTACCCCCAATTAATCCACCTCTCCATCCCCTCTAGCCTATACCTTCATCCACACCCCCACACCCCTTTTTTCCACTCCCCTTTCCTTTCTCTTTAGTTCTGTCAATCCTCTTCATAGGCCTTGAGCCCTGACATCAAAAGATATTAGATTACACCCTTGACCCACTAAGGTCTTCTATGTCTCCTCAAAGAAGGAACATGGTTCTTTGGTACTTTGTTCAGTATGGACTAATTAAGCCACTGTATTCTTTACAATGAATGTCCAGATCCTTCTGAACTTTCACACTACCTGTGTTGTTAAGATGTACTACCTCTTACTTAATGTACGTACTTATGATACTGAATGATAGGTTGTATTCATGGGGATGGTTACCCCACTCTATTTGTAACATTCCTGATTTACCCCAGTTCCCTCTCTTGAGGATTTTTCTGTATTTGTTGTAAGGTTACATACTTTAAAAACCCTAATAAAACTTTGTGGAACTAAACCATGTAATTTGGGAACACCCACCTTTCAACATGTTTTCCAACCACAAAAGCACCATGGCACACATTACGTGGCACTCTTCCTTTAGTCCACACAAATATATCCCTACCATTAAAGGGCCGCTTCATTGTATTTACCCCAAGGGCCAGAGCTCCCAGTCTTTCCCTGGATTGCCTCAGATTGCCCTGCTGCCCAGACCACTGGCCTAGAAGCATTTTATGTTAAATACAGCGCCTTGAAAAAATATTCCTACCCCTTGAAATTTTCCACAATTTGACATGTTACAACCGAAAACTTAAATGTATTTTATTGGGATTTTATGTGATAGACCAACACAAAGTGGCACATAATTGTGAAGTGGAAGGAAAATAATAAATGGTTTTCAAAATGTTTTACAAATAAAAATATGACAAGTGTGGTGTGCATTTGTATTCAGCCCCCCAGAGTCAATACTTTGTAGAACCACCTTTCGCTGCAATTACAGCTGCAAGTCTTTTTGGGTATGTCTCTACTAGTTTTGCACATCTAGAGAGGGACATTTTTGCCCCCATTCGTCTTTGCAAAATAGCTCAAGCTCTGTCAGATTGGATGGAGAGTGTCTTTGAACAGCAATTTTCAAGTCTTGCCACAAATTCTCAATTGGATTTAGATCTGGACTTTGACTGGGCCATTCTAACACATGAATATGTTTTGATCTTCCACAATTTGACATGTTACAACCGAAAACTTAAATGTATTTTATTGGGATTTTATGTGATAGACCAACACAAAGTGGCACATAATTGTGAAGTGGAAGGAAAATGATAAATGGTTTTCAAAATTTTTTACAAATAAATATCTGAAAAGTGCGACGTGCATTTGTATTCAGCCCCCTTTACTCTGATACCCCTAACTAAAATCTAGTGGAGCCAATTGCCTTCGGAAGTCACCTAATTAGTAAATTAGAGTCCACCTGTGTGTCATTTAATCTCAGTATAAATACAGCCGTTCTGTGAAGCCTACAGAAGTGTGTTAAAGAACATTAGTGAACAATCAGCATCATTAAGACCAAGGAACGCACTTGACAGGTCAGGGATAACGTTGTGGAGAAGTTTAAAGCAGGGTTAGGTTATAAAAAAAATCCCAGGTTTTGAACATGTCACGAAGCTGCTGTTCAATCCATCATCCAAAAATTGAAAGAGTATGGAACAACTGCAAACCTACCAAGACATGGTCATCCACCTAAACTGACAGGCCAGGCAAGGAGAGCATTAATCAGAGAAGCAGCTAAGAGGTCCGTGGTAACTCTGAAGGAGCTGCAGAGATCCACAGCTCAGTTGGAAGAATCTGTCCACAGGACAACTATTAGGTGTGCATGCCACAAATCTGACCTTTATGGAAGAGTGGCAAGAAGAAAGCCATTGTTGAAGGAAAGCCATAAGAAGTCTCGTTTGCAATTTCTGAGAAGCCATGTGGGGGACACAGCAAACATGTGGAAGAAGGTGCTCTGGTTAGATGAGACCAAAATGGAACGTTTTGGCCTAAAAGCAAAATGCTGTGTGGCGGAAAAGTAATACTGCACATCACCCTGAACATGCCATCCTCACCGTGAAACATGGTAGTGGCAGCATCATGTTGTGGGGATGCTTTTTTCAGCAGGGACAGGGAAGCTGGTCGGTGTTGTTGGGAAGATGAGCCAAATACAAGGCAATCTTACAAGAAAATCTGCTAGAGTCTGCAAAAGACTTGAGACTGGGGTGGATGTTCACCTTCCAGCAGGACAACAACCCTAAACATACAGCCATAGCTACAATGGAATGGTTTAGATCAAAACATATTCTTGTTCAAACTTTTTATTGGAGTTTAAAGTTACATGGCATACAAACAATATGCAGAGTACATTCACAGTAGAAAAGAATTAAGGCATGAGGCCTAGTGGCCAATGTTAAAGTTCCAACTTTTGTAAACATAGGAGAAACTGCAATGAGCGGGAGAGAGTAATACAAAATAAAGGGAGCAGGGTATTGATAAATGGAAACAAATGGGTGGTACTCCTAGGACATATGGATGGGTTCATTGGAAAGCAAACAAAAAACAATTGGAATAGTGTGAACGGTCAGAGTAAGAGAAAAAGAGCAAGAAAAGGGGGGGGGGAGGACAGAGCGTGTGACTACCAGAATAGGGAGGGGGACTTGGGACCGGACCAAGGCTCAGGACTACCGTCAGATGGGGGAGATTATTAAGGGAGGAGCAATGATTCATCAAAGCTCGAGGGGAGGAAGTGTTCCACCCAGGGGGACCACACTGACAAAAATTTAGGGACAGTGTCTGTAATGGCAGCTTCCACTTTAGCATATATCATTGCCTGTGTCACCTTATTCCGAACCGCCAGTATGCACAGGGATGGAGTTTTCAAAGATTTAGCTATAATTTGTTTGGCAGCTGTAGTGATCTGTAAGAGAAGTTTGAATTGGGACTTGGATTTTGAGGGGTGTCGCAAATTTAGCAAGGCAATGTCTGGGGTAGGTGACAGTGTTTGTGCAAAAAGAGTAGAGAGCATATGGAAGATTCCGACCCAGAAAACTTGAACTGCTGGGCAGGACCACCAGATATGGAGATACGTTCCCGCCATCGCACAGCCCCGAAAACAGTCTGGAGAGTAACCCGGAGTGTATTTAACAATTCTTACTGGGACTAGGTACCGTCGAGTCAAGACCTTGTAATTAGTCTTGACCGCTACAATGTTCTGTGAGGAGGATTTGGTTGGCAACCAAATGCAGTCCCATTCATCAGAGCTCAGCTTGGAACCTAGGTCCCTCTCCCACTTAGCGACATATGAAGGGCCAGGGGAAGACTTGAGAGTCAATCATAGAGTATAAACAGCAGAGATGAGGCCCTGCCTGTGTGGGTCTTTCTTGCACGCGCTTTGGAAGAAGGTCATGGAGCGGAAGGAGCATGAAGTGGTTGATAAGGGGGTACAGAAGTGCTTCAGTTGAAAGTATCAAAAGATTTCAGATGCTGGTAGAGAATGTGCTTCTCGAAGGGAGGGGAAGGATTTGATACCTGTGTTGGTCAAAAAGTGATGGGCTCAAAGAAGGTTTGCTGAGGACAAATGTGCGAAAGAACATGCAGAAGACCAGGCCGGAGGGAAGGCCGGGTTTCGAAGATGGGAGAGAAGAGGGTTATGCGGCAATTGGAGGGGATATCGGGATTTGAATCTATCCCAAAGGGAAATAAAGTGGGAAGTAATTGGATTCTGAATTGTACGACGGTTGGATGGTCAGAGCCATAGTAGGTTGGCTAGTGAGAGAGGATCGCTATCAACTGATTCAAGAACAACCCATTGTGGGATCTCATGGTTCGCATGGTATTTTGGGAGTTGCGCAAGATGTGCTGCTTGATAATATTTAGCAAAATCTGGGAGGCCCAGACCTCCCATTAATTTAGACTTGTGAATGGTAGAACGGGATACTTGAGGGTGAATAGGACCCCAAATATATGCTTATGTGCGCCGTTGCAGATTGTGGAGAAAATGTGCCAGGACAGGGATGGGAAGAACTCTAAATAGGTATAGTATCTTAGGCAAAATAGACATTTTAACCACTGTGATTCTTCCCATCCATGCCAGTGGTAGTGAAGACCAGTTATGCATAAGACCAGTAAGATGAGTGAGCATTGGTAAGTAGTTAGCGGAGTATAGGTCAGATAAGGAGGCCATCAGCTTAATGCCTAGATATGGGATGAACTGGTGGGACCACGAAAATGGGAGAACCTGTTGCAAATGCGAGATCTCCTGAGAAGAGAGGGAGATATTCAATGCTGTAGATTTTTGGGGGTTAACATGAAGGCCGGAGATGTGGCCAAAGTCTTGTAAAAGCCGGAGTAGGGTAGGGGCAGAGGTGAGTGGCGAGTGAAAAAGAGGAGTGCACCATCCACGAAAAGGCAAAGTTTGTGGTGATACCTGCCGACCTCGAGGTCACATATGTCAGGATCCGCTCCAATCAAGAGGGCTAGGGGTTCAATTGCTAGGGCGAAGAGTATTGGCATCCTTGGCGAGTGCCTCGAGCTATTGGGAAAGGGGCCGATTTGTGGCCTAGATAATGGACATGAGCTGAGGGGTTACAGTATAGAGAAGAAATCCAGGTTAGGAAGTGAGTTCCAAAGCCCTAGCATTGTAGAATAAAATTAAGGTAAGGCCATGAGACTGTGTCAAAGGCTTTCTTAATGTCCAGTGACAGGAAACAAGTGGGGATATTGCGGGTACGAGCAATGTGCGAAAGAAGAGCAGCACGTCGTATGTTGTCACCGGCTTGACATGAAGGGATAAAACCTACTTGATCGTTATGTATTAGAGAGCCTATAATCGGATTCAGACGGGTAGAGAGGATTTTTGGGAAGAAGCTTGATATCAATGTTGAGTAGGGAGATAGGTCTATAGTTAAACAAAGCAGAGTCGTCGGAGTTCGGTTTCAAGGGCATAGTTATAGTAGCCGATACTGCTTCGGGCTTAAAAGATTGGCCTGTCAGGGTGGCATTGAAGGCATTGGTCAGCACAGGAGAAAGATCAAAACATATTCATGTGTTAGAATGGCCCAGTCAAAGTCCAGATCTAAATCCAATTGAGAATCTGTGGCAAGACTTGAAAATTGCTGTTCAAAGACATTCTCCATCCAATCTGACAGAGCTTGAGCTATTTTGCAAAGACGAATGGGGGCAAGAATGTCCCTCTCTAGATATGCAAAACTAGTAGAGACATACCCAAAAAGACTTGCAGCTGTAATTGCAGCGAAAAGTGGTTCTACAAAGTATTGACTCTGGGGGGCTGAATACAAATGCAAACCACACTTTTCATATTTTTATTTGTAAAACATTTTGAAAACCATTTATTATTTTCCATCCACTTCACAATTATGTGCCACTTTGTGTTGGTCTATCACATAAAATCCCAATAAAGTACATTTATGTTTTTGGTTGTAACTAGAGATGAGCGAATCGAAGTATCCGAAGTGGAATTCGAGTCGAATTTCGGAAAAATTTCGATTCGTGCCGAATCCGAAAAACAGCCTAATTCGGACGCGCGAATCGAAATTTTTCCGAAAATGGCGGCTGACATGTGCGGCGACGGAGCGGGGATGTCGGGGAAGGCGCGCAGACAAGGCGCGCTGCCCCATAATGCATTCCTCAACGACATGTGATCGCATCAGCCAATCAGCAGCCAGCCAGCCAGCACTGTGTAATGGTCGAGGTATATATAGCGGCCATTTTGGAAATCTTCATTTGCCTGCAGTCATTGAACAGAGGCAGACCGCTCTGTACTAGGGACAGGGACAGAGTTAGGGCCACAGAAACGAGAATTGGGGACAGAGAGAAGTTACTTAGGGACAGAGAACCATTACTCAGGGACACAGACTTGTTAATGAGGGCCACAGAATCGTTATTTAGGGACAAAGAAACGCTAGTTAGGGCCACAGAATTCATACTCAGGGACAGACAGAATTGTTACTCAGTGCCAGAGAATTGTTACTTAGGGCCACAGAAACGTTATTAGGGCCACAGAATTTTTACTCAGGGACAGACAGAATTGTTACTGAGTGCCAGAGAATTGTTACTCAGGGACAGACAGAATTGTTACTGAGTGCCAGAGAATTCTTACTCAGGGCCACAGAATTCATTCTCAGGGACAGACAGAATTGTTACTCAGGGACAGACAGAATTGTTACTGAGTGCCAGAGAATTGTTACTCTCACAGACACAAAATTGTTACTTGCACAGACACAGAATTGTTACTTGCACAGACACACAATTGTTACTCAGGGCCACAGAATTCATACTCAGGGACAGACAGAATTGTTACTGAGTGCCAGAGAATTCTTACTCAGGGCCACAGAATTCATACTCAGGGACAGACAGAATTGTTACTCAGGGACAGACAGAATTGTTACTGAGTGCCAGAGAATTGTTACTCAGGGACAGACAGAATTGTTACTGAGTGCCAGAGAATTGTTACTCAGGGACAGACAGAATTGTTACTGAGTGCCAGAGAATTGTTACTCTCACAGACACAAAATTGTTACTTGCACAGACACAGAATTGTTACTCGCACAGAGACAGAATTGTTACTCAGGGCCACAGAATTCATACTCAGGGACAGACAGAATTGTTACTGAGTGCCAGAGAATTGTTACTCAGGGACAGACAGAATTGTTACTGAGTGCCAGAGAATTGTTACTCTCACAGACACAAAATTGTTACTTGCACAGACACAGAATTGTTACTTGCACAGACACACAATTGTTACTCAGGGCCACAGAATTCATACTCAGGGACAGACAGAATTGTTACTGAGTGCCAGAGAATTCTTACTCAGGGCCACAGAATTCATACTCAGGGACAGACAGAATTGTTACTCAGGGACAGACAGAATTGTTACTGAGTGCCAGAGAATTGTTACTCAGGGACAGACAGAATTGTTACTGAGTGCCAGAGAATTGTTACTCTCACAGACACAAAATTGTTACTTGCACAGACACAGAATTGTTACTTGCACAGACACACAATTGTTACTCAGGGCCACAGAATTCATACTCAGGGACAGACAGAATTGTTACTGAGTGCCAGAGAATTGTTACTCAGGGACAGACAGAATTGTTACTGAGTGCCAGAGAATTGTTACTCTCACAGACACAAAATTGTTACTTGCACAGACACAGAATTGTTACTCGCACAGAGACAGAATTGTTACTCAGGGCCACAGAATTCATACTCAGGGACAGACAGAATTGTTACTGAGTGCCAGAGAATTGTTACTCAGGGAAGACAGAATTGTTACTGAGTGCCATAGAATTGTTACTCAGGGACAGACAGAATTGTTACTGAGTGCCAGAGAATTGTTACTCTCACAGACACAAAATTGTTACTTGCACAGACACAGAATTGTTACTCGCACAGAGACAGAATTGTTACTCAGGGCCACAGAATTCATACTCAGGGACAGACAGAATTGTTACTGAGTGCCAGAGAATTGTTACTCAGGGACAGACAGAATTGTTACTGAGTGCCAGAGAATTGTTACTCTCACAGACACAAAATTGTTACTTGCACAGACACAGAATTGTTACTTGCACAGACACACAATTGTTACTGAGTGCCAGAGAATTGTTACTCAGGGACAGACAGAATTGTTACTGAGTGCCAGAGAATTGTTACTCAGGGACAGACAGAATTGTTACTGAGTGCCAGAGAATTGTTACTCAGGGACAGACAGAATTGTTACTGAGTGCCAGAGAATTGTTACTCGCACAGACACAAAATTGTTACTTGCACAGACACAGAATTGTTACTCGCACAGAGACAGAATTGTTACTCAGGGCCACAGAATTCATACTCAGGGACAGACAGAATTGTTACTGAGTGCCAGAGAATTGTTACTCAGGGACAGACAGAATTGTTACTGAGTGCCAGAGAATTGTTACTCTCACAGACACAAAATTGTTACTTGCACAGACACAGAATTGTTACTTGCACAGACACACAATTGTTACTCAGGGCCACAGAATTCATACTCAGGGACAGACAGAATTGTTACTGAGTGCCAGAGAATTCTTACTCAGGGCCACAGAATTCATACTCAGGGACAGACAGAATTGTTACTCAGGGACAGACAGAATTGTTACTGAGTGCCAGAGAATTGTTACTCAGGGACAGACAGAATTTTTACTGAGTGCCAGAGAATTGTTACTCTCACAGACACAAAATTGTTACTTGCACAGACACAGAATTGTTACTTGCACAGACACACAATTGTTACTCAGGGCCACAGAATTCATACTCAGGGACAGACAGAATTGTTACTGAGTGCCAGAGAATTGTTACTCAGGGACACCTAATCGTTGAATTAAATAGTATGTCAGACAACATGCAGAGGAGTGGCAGAGGAGGCAATGTTTTAGGAGCGAGCAGACGTGGCAGCAGAGGAAGGGGTCGAGGCAGCAGTATTCGCAGCCAGAGGCCAGTGCTCCCGGTGTCATCCAGCGGTCGTGTCTCCACCGACAACCCTGCCGTCATTGATTGGTTGGCTCGGTCGTCTTCCTCTTCCCAGGTCACCTCTGACACCTACAGCCAACGGTCGGTGGGTACGTCAGACACAACCGTTAGTTGGCATGGCCCGGGACCAAGCCCACTGAAATCACGTGTCCTCTACCTGCCCCTGTCCTTTGCTGTTCCCTCACCAAGCGAAGTATCGCATGCTGTGGGCTCAGCCCCACTGTACAGTGAGGAAGAGCTAACAGAGGGCGGTCAGGAACGGGGGGAGACATCGGCCTTTTCAGCAGCCAAGCGAACAAGTACTGGCGAGGAGAGTGGCTCGGTAGCCGGTCTAGAGACAGGTCTGTCTCCTGTCTCATGTGCCACTTTCAGGTCTCTTCACACTGCTGGTGTGTTTAATTTTTTGACATAGGGTGCAGGCAGATTACGGGCCTCACATAGCTGCTGCCAGGCCCCTAATCTGCCATGGGCCCCTATATACCGCCTCCTCATGCTGCTGCCAAGTCCAGAGTCTGTCATGGTCCCTGTACGGCCTCCCATTGCTGCTGTCTCCATCGCCACACTCTGCTGCCATGTGCCACTTTCAGGTCTCTTCACACTGCTGGTGTGTTAAATTTTTTGACATAGGGTGCTGCAAGATAACGGGCCTCACATAGCTGCTGCCAGTCCCCTAATCAGCCATGGGCCCCTATACCGCCTCCTCCTGCTGCTGCCAGGTCCAGAGTCTCTCATGCCATGTGCCACTTTCAGGTCTCTTCACACTGCTGGTGTGTTAAATTTTTTGACATAGGGTGCTGCAAGATAACGGGCCTCACATAGCTGCTGCCAGGCCCCTAATCTGCCATGGGCCCCTATATACCGCCTCCTCATGCTGCTGCCAAGTCCAGAGTCTGTCATGGTCCCTGTACGGCCTCCCATTGCTGCTGTCTCCATCGCCACACTCTGCTGCCATGTGCCACTTTCAGGTCTCTTCACACTGCTGGTGTGTTAAATTTTTTGACATAGGGTGCAGGCAGATTACGGGCCTCACATAGCTGCTGCCAGGCCCCTAATCTGCCATGGGCCCCTATATACCGCCTCCTCATGCTGCTGCCAAGTCTAGAGTCTGTCATGGGTCCCTGTACGGCCTCCCATTGCTGCTGTCTCCATCGCCACACTCTGCTGCCATGTGCCACTTTCAGGTCTCTTCACACTGCTGGTGTGTTAAATTTTTTGACATAGGGTGCAGGCAGATTACGGGCCTCACATAGCTGCTGCCAGGCCCCTAATCTGCCATGGGCCCCTATATACCGCCTCCTCATGCTGCTGCCAAGTCCAGAGTCTCTCATGGGTCCCTGTACGGCCTCCCATTGCTGCTGTCTCCATCGCCACACTCTGCTGCCATGTGCCACTTTCAGGTCTCTTCACACTGCTGGTGTGTTAAATTTTTTGACATAGGGTGCTGCAAGATAACGGGCCTCACATAGCTGCTGCCAGGCCCCTAATCTGCCATGGGCCCCTATATACCGCCTCCTCATGCTGCTGCCAAGTCCAGAGTCTGTCATGGTCCCTGTACGGCCTCCCATTGCTGCTGTCTCCATCGCCACACTCTGCTGCCATGTGCCACTTTCAGGTCTCTTCACACTGCTGGTGTGTTAAATTTTTTGACATAGGGTGCAGGCAGATTACGGGCCTCACATAGCTGCTGCCAGGCCCCTAATCTGCCATGGGCCCCTATATACCGCCTCCTCCTGCTGCTGCCAGGTCCAGAGTCTCTCATGGGTCCCTGTACGGCCTCCCATTGCTGCTGTCTCCATCGCCACACTCTGCTGCCATGTGCCACTTTCAGGTCTCTTCACACTGCTGGTGTGTTAAATTTTTTGACATAGGGTGCTGCAAGATAACGGGCCTCACATAGCTGCTGCCAGGCCCCTAATCTGCCATGGGCCCCTATATACCGCCTCCTCATGCTGCTGCCAAGTCCAGAGTCTGTCATGGTCCCTGTACGGCCTCCCATTGCTGCTGTCTCCATCGCCACACTCTGCTGCCATGTGCCACTTTCAGGTCTCTTCACACTGCTGGTGTGTTAAATTTTTTGACATAGGGTGCAGGCAGATTACGGGCCTCACATAGCTGCTGCCAGGCCCCTAATCTGCCATGGGCCCCTATATACCGCCTCCTCCTGCTGCTGCCAGGTCCAGAGTCTCTCATGGGTCCCTGTACGGCCTCCCATTGCTGCTGTCTCCATCGCCACACTCTGCTGCCATGTGCCACTTTCAGGTCTCTTCACACTGCTGGTGTGTTAAATTTTTTGACATAGGGTGCTGCAAGATAACGGGCCTCACATAGCTGCTGCCAGGCCCCTAATCTGCCATGGGCCCCTATATACCGCCTCCTCATGCTGCTGCCAAGTCCAGAGTCTGTCATGGTCCCTGTACGGCCTCCCATTGCTGCTGTCTCCATCGCCACACTCTGCTGCCATGTGCCACTTTCAGGTCTCTTCACACTGCTGGTGTGTTAAATTTTTTGACATAGGGTGCTGCAAGATAACGGGCCTCACATAGCTGCTGCCAGGCCCCTAATCTGCCATGGGCCCCTATATACCGCCTCCTCATGCTGCTGCCAAGTCCAGAGTCTGTCATGGTCCCTGTACGGCCTCCCATTGCTGCTGTCTCCATCGCCACACTCTGCTGCCATGTGCCACTTTCAGGTCTCTTCACACTGCTGGTGTGTTAAATTTTTTGACATAGGGTGCAGGCAGATTACGGGCCTCACATAGCTGCTGCCAGGCCCCTAATCTGCCATGGGCCCCTATATACCGCCTCCTCATGCTGCTGCCAAGTCCAGAGTCTCTCATGGGTCCCTGTACGGCCTCCCATTGCTGCTGTCTCCATCGCCACACTCTGCTGCCATGTGCCACTTTCAGGTCTCTTCACACTGCTGGTGTGTTAAATTTTTTGACATAGGGTGCAGGCAGATTACGGGCCTCACATAGCTGCTGCCAGGCCCCTAATCTGCCATGGGCCCCTATATACCGCCTCCTCCTGCTGCTGCCAGGTCCAGAGTCTCTCATGGGTCCCTGTACGGCCTCCCATTGCTGCTGTCTCCATCGCCACACTCTGCTGCCATGTGCCACTTTCAGGTCTCTTCACACTGCTGGTGTGTTAAATTTTTTGACATAGGGTGCTGCAAGATAACGGGCCTCACATAGCTGCTGCCAGGCCCCTAATCTGCCATGGGCCCCTATATACCGCCTCCTCATGCTGCTGCCAAGTCCAGAGTCTGTCATGGTCCCTGTACGGCCTCCCATTGCTGCTGTCTCCATCGCCACACTCTGCTGCCATGTGCCACTTTCAGGTCTCTTCACACTGCTGGTGTGTTAAATTTTTTGACATAGGGTGCTGCAAGATAACGGGCCTCACATAGCTGCTGCCAGGCCCCTAATCTGCCATGGGCCCCTATATACCGCCTCCTCATGCTGCTGCCAAGTCCAGAGTCTGTCATGGTCCCTGTACGGCCTCCCATTGCTGCTGTCTCCATCGCCACACTCTGCTGCCATGTGCCACTTTCAGGTCTCTTCACACTGCTGGTGTGTTAAATTTTTTGACATAGGGTGCTGCAAGATAACGGGCCTCACATAGCTGCTGCCAGGCCCCTAATCTGCCATGGGCCCCTATATACCGCCTCCTCATGCTGCTGCCAAGTCCAGAGTCTGTCATGGTCCCTGTACGGCCTCCCATTGCTGCTGTCTCCATCGCCACACTCTGCTGCCATGTGCCACTTTCAGGTCTCTTCACACTGCTGGTGTGTTAAATTTTTTGACATAGGGTGCAGGCAGATTACGGGCCTCACATAGCTGCTGCCAGGCCCCTAATCTGCCATGGGCCCCTATATACCGCCTCCTCCTGCTGCTGCCAGGTCCAGAGTCTCTCATGGGTCCCTGTACGGCCTCCCATTGCTGCTGTCTCCATCGCCACACTCTGCTGCCATGTGCCACTTTCAGGTCTCTTCACACTGCTGGTGTGTTAAATTTTTTGACATAGGGTGCTGCAAGATAACGGGCCTCACATAGCTGCTGCCAGGCCCCTAATCTGCCATGGGCCCCTATATACCGCCTCCTCATGCTGCTGCCAAGTCCAGAGTCTGTCATGGTCCCTGTACGGCCTCCCATTGCTGCTGTCTCCATCGCCACACTCTGCTGCCATGTGCCACTTTCAGGTCTCTTCACACTGCTGGTGTGTTAAATTTTTTGACATAGGGTGCTGCAAGATAACGGGCCTCACATAGCTGCTGCCAGGCCCCTAATCTGCCATGGGCCCCTATATACCGCCTCCTCATGCTGCTGCCAAGTCCAGAGTCTGTCATGGTCCCTGTACGGCCTCCCATTGCTGCTGTCTCCATCGCCACACTCTGCTGCCATGTGCCACTTTCAGGTCTCTTCACACTGCTGGTGTGTTAAATTTTTTGACATAGGGTGCAGGCAGATTACGGGCCTCACATAGCTGCTGCCAGGCCCCTAATCTGCCATGGGCCCCTATATACCGCCTCCTCCTGCTGCTGCCAGGTCCAGAGTCTCTCATGGGTCCCTGTACGGCCTCCCATTGCTGCTGTCTCCATCGCCACACTCTGCTGCCATGTGCCACTTTCAGGTCTCTTCACACTGCTGGTGTGTTAAATTTTTTGACATAGGGTGCTGCAAGATAACGGGCCTCACATAGCTGCTGCCAGGCCCCTAATCTGCCATGGGCCCCTATATACCGCCTCCTCATGCTGCTGCCAAGTCCAGAGTCTGTCATGGTCCCTGTACGGCCTCCCATTGCTGCTGTCTCCATCGCCACACTCTGCTGCCATGTGCCACTTTCAGGTCTCTTCACACTGCTGGTGTGTTAAATTTTTTGACATAGGGTGCTGCAAGATAACGGGCCTCACATAGCTGCTGCCAGGCCCCTAATCTGCCATGGGCCCCTATATACCGCCTCCTCATGCTGCTGCCAAGTCCAGAGTCTGTCATGGTCCCTGTACGGCCTCCCATTGCTGCTGTCTCCATCGCCACACTCTGCTGCCATGTGCCACTTTCAGGTCTCTTCACACTGCTGGTGTGTTAAATTTTTTGACATAGGGTGCAGGCAGATTACGGGCCTCACATAGCTGCTGCCAGGCCCCTAATCTGCCATGGGCCCCTATATACCGCCTCCTCATGCTGCTGCCAAGTCCAGAGTCTGTCATGGTCCCTGTACGGCCTCCCATTGCTGCTGTCTCCATCGCCACACTCTGCTGCCATGTGCCACTTTCAGGTCTCTTCACACTGCTGGTGTGTTAAATTTTTTGACATAGGGTGCAGGCAGATTACGGGCCTCACATAGCTGCTGCCAGGCCCCTAATCTGCCATGGGCCCCTATATACCACCTCCTCCTGCTGCTGCCAGGTCCAGAGTCTCTCATGGGTCCCTGTACGGCCTCCCATTGCTGCTGTCTCCATCGCCACACTCTGCTGCCATGTGCCACTTTCAGGTCTCTTCACACTGCTGGTGTGTTAAATTTTTTGACATAGGGTGCTGCAAGATAACGGGCCTCACATAGCTGCTGCCAGGCCCCTAATCTGCCATGGGCCCCTATATACCGCCTCCTCATGCTGCTGCCAAGTCCAGAGTCTGTCATGGTCCCTGTACGGCCTCCCATTGCTGCTGTCTCCATCGCCACACTCTGCTGCCATGTGCCACTTTCAGGTCTCTTCACACTGCTGGTGTGTTAAATTTTTTGACATAGGGTGCTGCAAGATAACGGGCCTCACATAGCTGCTGCCAGGCCCCTAATCAGCCATGGGCCCCTATACCGCCTCCTCCTGCTGCTGCCAGGTCCAGAGTCTCTCATGCCATGTGCCACTTTCAGGTCTCTTCACACTGCTGGTGTGTTTAATTTTTTGACATAGGGTGCAGGCAGATTACGGGCCTCACATAGCTGCTGCCAGGCCCCTAATCTGCCATGGGCCCCTATATACCGCCTCCTCATGCTGCTGCCAAGTCTAGAGTCTCTCATGGGTCCCTGTACGGCCTCCCATTGCTGCTGTCTCCATCGCCACACTCTGCTGCCATGTGCCACTTTCAGGTCTCTTCACACTGCTGGTGTGTTAAATTTTTTGACATAGGGTGCTGGCAGATTACGGGCCTCCTATAGCTGCTGCCAGGCCCCTAATCTGCCGTAGGCCCCTATATACCGCCTCCTCATGCTGCTGCCAGGTCCAGAGTCTCTCATGGGTCCCTGTACGGCCTCCCATTGCTGCTGTCTCCATCGCCACACTCTGCCATGTGCCACTTTCAGGTCTCCTCACACTGCTGGTGTGTTCCATTTTTTGTCATAGGGTGCTGGCAGATTATGGGCCTCCCATAACTGCTGCCAGGCCCCTAATCTGCCATGGGCCCCTATACCGACTCCTCATGCTGTGACGTTGCAACAAGGTGGAATTCAACCCTACATATGTTAGACCGCCTTTACGAACAGCAAAAGGCCATCACAGATTTCCTGATGTTAAAAGCAGATAAAGGTACTCCCTGTGTAACTTAGATGTCAGCCATTGGCAGCTCATGCGTGACACCTGCGCTTGCTCAGGCCCTTTGAGGAGGCCACGCTATTCGTGAGTCGGCAGGACTATGGGATGAACGACGTCATTCCTCTGTTGCACGTCCTGGAACAAATGCTGTTAACAATGGCTGGTCAGGGTGCGGTAGACGTGGCGCACAGATCTCAACGCCACATGGCCCCTGTGGGGGCAGGACTGGAAGAAGAGGAGGAGGTAGAGGAGGACATTGGTGCTCAGGAATTATTGAGTGAAATGGGTGGTTTTTCCACTCAGCGGACAGGAGTGGAGGAGCAGGAGCATCTGGTAGAGGAGGAGGAAGAGGAGACAGAGGACCTAGACGCACCGTGGCAGTATGCTGTGGAGATGGAGGCAGGGAGTCCCTCGCATTCCTTGGCACAAATGGCCCATAGCATGCTCGGTTGCTTGCGTAGCGACAGCCGAATAATAACCATCAGACAGAGGGATGACTTTTGGCTGTCCACCTTGTTGGACCCTCGCTACCGTTCAAAAATGGTGGCCTTTTTCACACCTGCTGAGAGGGAGGCCAAAATAACGTACTATAAAAAACACCTATGTAGTCAGCTGGTCTCTGCCTGTCTGCGCCAACGTCCATCCTCAGACACTGTGGGCCCTGTGCGCTCGTGTTCCGCTGCCATGGCAGCAGGGGAGGGGTGGGGTGGTAGGAGCAGTGGCAGCTCCACCAGCAGCGGCTGCCTCAGTCTGCAGTCGATGATGAGTAGCTTTCTTCACCAGCGCAGTGAGGAAACTACTAACCAGCCGCAGCAGCAGCAGCAGCATCAGGTGGACCTGGAGCAGGACCTCAAACAACAGGCTTAGGCCTACTTGGACAGCACCCTGCCAACCGAGGTAGACAATCCCCTTGACTACTGGGCAACGAAACTTGACCTTTGGCCCCAACTAGCTGAATTTGCCCTTGAAAGGCTGTCATGCCCGGCCAGTAGCGTGGCATCGGAGCGCGTGTTTAGTGCGGCAGGAGGTATTGCAACTCCGCGGAGGACACGACTGTCCACCCAAAGTGTGGAGAGACTCACGTTTGTGAAAATGAATCAGGCGTGGATTAGTCTGGATTTCAAACCACCAGTTCCTGACACAACTGACTAAATCCGCCATGAATCATGCCCCAAACATGTGCCACTTTCAGGTCTCCTCACACTGCTGGTGTGTTCCATTTTTTGTCATAGGGTGCTGGCAGATTACGGGCCTCCCATAGCTGCTGCCAGGCCCCTAATCTGCCATGGGCCCCTATACCGCCTCCTCATGCTGCTGCCAAGTCCAGAGTCTCTCATGGGTCCCTGTACGGCCTCCCATTGCTGCTGCCTCCATCGCCACACTCTGCCATGTGCCACTTTCAGGTCTCCTCACACTGCTGGTGTGTTCCATTTTTTGTCATAGGGTGCTGGCAGATTACGGGCCTCCCATAGCTGCTGCCAGGCCCCTAATCTGCCATGGGCCCCTATACCGCCTCCTCATGCTGCTGCCAGGTCCAGAGTCTCTCATGGGTCCCTGTACGGCCTCCCATTGCTGCTGTCTCCATCGCCACACTCTGCCATGTGCCACTTTCAGGTCTCCTCACACTGCTGGTGGGTTCCATTTTTTGTCATAGGGTGCTGGCAGATTACGGGCCTCCCATAGCTGCTGCCAGGCCCGTAATCTGCCATGGGCCCCCGTACCGACTCCTCATGCTGCTGCCAGGCCCGTAATCTGTCATGGGCCACTGTTGTCGCTTGTTGGCATATTCCGCTCGTTCAGATGCTCCTTCTCCTGCTACTCCTCTTCACGGATTCCGTCAGCAGTCTTTCTTGGAATCCGTTTCCAAGAGACAACAGTTTGCGAGCACGCACCCGACGGTGCAGAAGCTGAACGTCCTCCTGTCCAAGTTGCTGCTGCCAGGCTCGTAATCTGTCATGCGCCCCTGTACCGCCTCCTCATGCTGCTGCCAGGTCCAGAGTGTGTCATGGGCCCCCGTACCGACTCCTCATGCTGCTGCCAGGCCCGTAATCTGTCATGGGCCCCTGTACCGCCTCCCCATGCTGCTGCCAGGTCCAGAGTGTGTCATGGGTCCCTGTACGGCCTCCCATTGCTGCTGCCAGGCCCGTAATCTGCCATGGGCCCCTGTACCGACTCCTCATGCTGCTGCCAGGCCCGTAATCTGTCATGGGCCCCTGTACCGCCTCCTCATGCTGCTGCCAGGTCCAGAGTGTGTCATGGGTCCCTGTACGGCCTCCCATTGCTGCTGTCTCTATCGCCACACTCTGCCATGTGCCACTTTCAGGTCTCCTCACACTGCTGGTGGTTTCCATTTTTGTCATAGGGTGCTGTATGGCCTCCCATTGCTGCTGCCTCCACCGCCACACTGTGGCTCCACACTCTGGTTTTGGCCCCGTGACTGCCCAAATGAGTGAAGTGTGCGGTGATTCTAAGATCGACGGCACTCATCTGCATGTCATACTGACTGACAGTATTATTTCTCTTCCCCAGCAGACTCCAAGGGCATTTAAATTAAAGGTACAGTGTTCTGCACTAATATTAAGTCTCTCTGAAGCCTAGAAACACCCTTTTTTAAGTTAAATTCACAGCGAATTTATTCGACTCGAATCGAATATTGTCCACGAATTCGCCGAATCAGTCGAATCGAATTTTTCATTTCTTCGCTCATCTCTAGTTGTAACATGACAAAATGTGGAAAATGTCAAGGGGTAGGAATACTTTTTCAAGGCACTGTACAGCTTTGTAAGAAGGAAAGCTTTAGTGATAATGATTGTCCCTTCAGAAAAGAAAATCTGCGCAGTGACCCAGAGGCAGCAGGAAAGACCAATGACTCACAACTAATTTAATACAAATTTCATAATGCTTGGTCTGCTCTCCCAAGAGTGCGCTAAGCAATCATAGCTATCTTGCTCAATGCCAATTCTATTAACAGTTTTAATTGTAGGCAATTTCCTATAGTTTTAGCTAAAACAATATTAGAACAAAGGATATTGACTTATTGGATCCTTACTGAAACTAAACCTGTCTCGACTTATTAACAAATGAAACTTGCAGGACAAACACGACTGCTCCATGGGAATTACATTCTCTTCTTGGGTTACACATACTAGGAAACCGTTTTCTAGGAAGATTATCTTAAACATACGTTTATGATGCATAAAAAGAAGTTATTTGATGTGCATATGAATGTTTATATTTCATTGGGAAGAAGGGCCTTCATTTAAAGAAAGCTCTGGTGACCTCTAGTGTTCTACTGCTATGATTACAATTCTGTGTAGGATTGTTTTCAAAGGGAAATACACTCACTGGCCACTTTATTAGGTACATCTGTTCAATTGCTTGGTAACACAAACTGCTAATCAGCCAATCACATGACAGCAACTCAATGCATTTAGGTATCTAGACGTGGTGAAGACGACTTGCTGAAGTTCAAACTGAGCATTAGAATGGAGAAGAAAGGGGATTTAAGTGACTTTGATCGTGACATGGTTGTTGGTGCCAGATGAGCTGATCTGAGCATTTCAAAAACTGCTGATCTACTGGGATTTGCATGCACAGCCATCTCTAGGGAAATCAAGGCTCATCAGACCAGACAACATTTTTCCAATCTTCTATTGTCCAATTTAGGTGAGCCTGTGCGAATTGTAGCCTCTGTTTCCTGTTCTTAGCTGACAGCAGTGGCACCCAGAGTGGTCTTCTGCTGCTGTAGCCCATCTGCTTCAAGGTTTGACGTGCTGTGCATTCAGAGATGGTATTCTGTATACCTTGGCTGTAACGAGTGGTTATTTGAGTTACTGTTGCCTTTCTATAATCTTGAACCAGTCTGCAAAATCTCCTCTGACATCACAAGGCATTTTCATCCACACAACTTGTGCTCACTGGATATTTTCTCTTTTTTGGACCATTCTCTGTAAACCCTCGAGAAGGTTGTGCTTGAAAATCCCAGTACATCAGCAGTTTTTGAAATACTCAGACCAGTCTGTCTGGCACCAACAACCATACCCCATTCTGATGCTCGTTTTGAACTTCAGCTAGTTGTCTTCACCAGGGGCAGACTGACCATTCGAGCACTCGGACACTGCCCAAGGGCCCTGGGTCAGTAGGGGGCCCCATGAAATGCCCCTGGTACCTTTTATATGCTTTTTTGGGTGTGCTTTGAGTGTGGGCAAGGACACAGGGGCCTCATGATCCCCTATTGCCCAGGGGCCCCATGAGTTGTCAATCTGCCTCTGGTCTTCACCATGCCAAGATGCCTAGATGCATTGAGGTGCTGCCATGTGATTGGCTGATTAGAAACTTGTGTTACCAAGCAATAGAACAGGTGTACCTAATAAAGTGGCCGGTGAGTATATATTGAATTAGAGGAATTACATCTGGACATGATGCAGAGCATTACAAAGACAGCAGCATGGCCTTTATGGCCTTACTGCAGTTATATTACTTTTTTTTAAAAAGGGTAACTCCACTTTTGTGGGAAAAAAAATTAGCAAGTAAAAACAAAAATACTATAGCATATACAATTGCGACACAACTCATATTGTAATTGAATGTTATTGAAAATTACCTTTCCTTTTCAATCTGCAGCTCCATCATTTTCGATAAAATGCAATGCAATATGGCTAGCTGGAGGTGTTTGTGTACACAGATTATGTACAGAACACCTTCCAGAACATCATTTCCCGTTTGTGTGATTGGCTTACTGATTTTCCCAGACGTCTGCACTGAGATTCAAATCAGATTTCAGGCATCCCCTGCAACAAAAATGTCATTTTTAGTGAGATAGTCCCAATAGGAAATCACATCTAAAGGAATGCAGACCCTGCAATTTTCCCCATTAGAGCCCTGCAGCTGATTGAAAATTATGAAACCACTCCCACTAGGTTCACTTTCCACATGGATACAGACAGACAAATAGTGATTTCTTCAGAATAAAAAAAGGTAGTAATCACTAGAGTCGTTGGTTGGGATTCGAACTAACGACCCTAGTACTGCCAGGCAGAAGTGCTAACCACTAAGCCACTGTGCCGCCCGTATATAAATGGCTGGACGGGAGCAGTATAGGAGTGGATTGCCGTTCATAAATGGTGCCTGTGCGCGCTTCCTGGGAGAACAAAGCACCGCAATCCAGTACCCGCTGTGTGAAGTCCCGATCATGTGATCATTGATTGGCCAATCAGTGATCACATGAATAGTAGTAAGCAAGATCATTGCTTACTACTTGTGAAATCTGTGAATGATCACACAAGTCACATGGTACAAGGCTATTCACAACAGCCTTGTACCATGTGATAAGCTGTGACCAATCACAGCTTGCACATTATTTCTCAATGGCTGCAAGAATGCAGCCAGAGAGAAGAAGAAATTATTGCTTTTACAGCCTTTATGTGTGTAAAAGCAATCAGTGGAAAAAAAAAAAAAATTCATCACCCCCCACAAGTAGTACAGTGTCACTGTACTGCTAGGGTGACAGTATGTTACACAAAAAAATAAATAATAATATAAAACAAAAAATGTAAAAACATTTTTCAAAAATTATAATTTTGGTTATAACCTAATTTGGGTTATTTTTTTTTACTAAAAAGATAGCTGAATACATTTGGACGAGATTTATGAAGAAAGATTGTTTATTTGCAAAATTTTATAAGAAAAACACTTTTTTTCTAAATTTGTGAACATTTTCATGTATATAGCAAAAAAATAAAAATCCCAGTGGTGAATAAATACCAATATAAAGTTTTATCTGTCTCAAAAAAATGCTAAAAAATTCATATAGGTACAGTGTTGCATGACCGCACAATTGTCATTCAAAATGTGACAGCGCTGAAAGCTGAAAATTGGCCTGGGCAGGATTGGGTTAAAAGTAGCAGGACTTGAAGTGGTTAAAGCAAGTAAAAAGCCCCATTCAATTCAATGAGTGGTGGAAAAAACGTTTAGTCATGTGGGTGGCCTCTCCTCCATTCACAAAGTGATGCAAAGAACGTCGCATGGAATACCATGGGCTCAACAAGTTCATGTGTCCTGCAGTTCATGAATAAAGCATTTTGGTGTAAAAACACTGTTAGCAGTATCTACTTTCTGCCATAAAGGGACCCCTATGTTTTACAGCTGAGGCTCCTATGCAGTGCTAGGAGGGCTGCTGATCAGTTTCAATAAGTATTACTACTTCCAAGGCAGATGACCCCTCTTCAGCATTGTGCATTGTGATGACATGTCTGCCCTGTAACTAGCATTGTTCCCATGTAGGCAGCTGCACACTACAGCATTTCAGGGTGTCTCGGTCTAAACATTTACTTCCTAAACTATTCCTTATTGAATATGTGTGATGAACTCTGAGGATCGGCATGTGAATGGGATAGATACAGAGCAGGGCACTTTTATTTGTATTCTCTACTATGACAGATAACTGTACTTGTGGTTGTTTGTGTACAATGTAGTTGTGGCTTTAGTAAATGTATAGTTACAGTGTGTTTTATATTACAGTTATTTATATAGTGCCAAATTGTATACAATGTTGTACATACTGTATATCCACCTCTGTCCTGCCCGCGAGGAACTTACAGTCTAAGTTCCCTATCTCACATGCATACACATACACATACCAGGGCTAATCCAGACAGGGATCAATTAATCAACAAACATGTTTTTAGAGTGTGGGAGGAAATAGACATACCCAAAGGAAACCCACGCAAGCACAGGGGACACACAGACTTGGCTGTCAAATTAGGAGCAACAACTACATCCGCACAGCTGCTGCATCCTAGTTGACATGACTGGGACTGCCTGCATGCAGATGCAATGAACACCTCTGCAGCAAAAGTGGCAGTTGGAGGGTTGAGACAAACTATCTCCTAGATTGTAAGCTCGAAAGAGTTGGGCCCTCTAACCCCTCGTGTGCGGTTTGTTGTTGCTGTACTGTTTCATGTATTGTCCCCCCCTCTATTGTACAGCGCTGAGCAAACCCTTTGGCACTCTATAAACTCGATGTAATAATAATAATAATAATTTAGCACTGACATTGGGTGCTTACAAGTCAGATTTATTCATTTAGGTATAACCTTTATTTCAAAAGTAAAAAATAAAATCTTGTTGCTGCCACTGCTTAAAAGTGTTAGCTGGAGTATGACTTTATTTGATAGTCAAGTCTACCTAAATTTGTCATTCAACTGCATTTAACATTACCCTCTTCCCAGATTGAGAATACTGTAGTCTACAGATGTCTCCAATGCTCCTCCATCCAGAGTGGAGACACCCTATGACAGGAGGTGTATTACAGGTGAGATTACCAGGAAAAAATACAGTTTAAAAAGCCTTCAAAAAGAAAACCAATACAGCCACCATATTTAAAGTTGAATTCTAGGATTTCAACCACTTTCTAAAATTTACTGGCTTAGTATTGGTCAAGTCCAATGAGGTGCATGGATTTATCTCTTTCCTTTACAAATGACAGTTTTACTGAGTGCTGGGAGTACAGAGGGTGAAGTTCCTCTTTGACGTTTTGGGTTTAAAGTGTTAGTTTACCCTTAAAGAAAAAATGTAAAGGTAAACAAAAATGTTATAACCCCTCCCCCCAAACCAACCCCCCCCCCCCCACCCGCCAGCTCCGACTCCTTCCTGGTTTGTGCTGTACTTCCTCTGGGAAAGCTGTGCTGTCAGTGCCCACACAGCCTTTCTAGTGTCCCAGGGATTTGAAAACATTTGCTCTTCTCCCTCTACTCTGTGCATCGCTTCCAGGATGGATCAGAGCACTGCTGATTGGTAAGTCCTGTCACAGAGCATCATCATAATAAACTGCACAGAGAAGAAGAAAAAGAGTTTTAAATCCCTGGACTGCTGGCCCGGGTGTGGGAGTGCAGACAGTTCAGCTTTCAGTAAGTACATCAGGGTCAGGGGTGGGGAGGGTGTACGGTGTTAGCTCACCTTCAATTGTTTTCTGTAAAGGTGAACTAACACTTTAAATACGCTTTAAGTATGAAAGTAGATAAAAATGACTTTTAAAAACAAATACCACACTTGTTGGATGCTTTACTAAATGGAGAACAAAAAGAAATGACAGAAAGCTACATCACTTAAATATACTGGTTTTCTTGACTGAAGCCGGCAATACATGGATCAAACTTTGGATGGTTTGGCAGAGACCGGCCAAATTTCAATCCATGTGTGGGCTAGCTGGTCGTACATGTAGCACCCTCCAGGTAGATAGGATTTTTGTTTGTTAGACAGAGGCTTGCTAGAAGCCTGGGATGAGTCAGCCTGGAAATGAGGCAGTGAAGTTACTTCAGGTTAGGCTGGGAGACTCTACAATTCAGGGCTTCTGGAACCCTCCCACCCTTCTAGAAAGGCTCTCTGGCACTTTCTAGGAGAAGGGCGGAGGAGACCTGGATTTGCATGTTTGAGGAAACCTGACGAATCCCCAGGCAGGAGGCCTGGACTGGTGACTAGGACAGCCCTTATATATGGGAGAGCCAGCACAGGAAGGTGCTGGTGTGTGGAGCCTGGGAGGGGGCCCCAGGAGGACCTATCTACAGGCTGAAACTGGACAGAAGGATCTCCACTGTCACACAGTTTACTAGGAAAAACAGCTTGTCAGCAAGCAGGGAAGGAGTCAGCCCAGCATAAGGCCTGAAAACAGCTGTAACCTATTAAGCTACAAGAACAGGTCAGTGTGAGTACTTCTAAATCAATTAGGCCAAAAGAAGGGAGATGGCAGTTAGGTGCAATACCCAACTAGTTCTCCCTGGGACTACTTCATTGTAGATCTCGGAATCCTTTGCTCAGGGACACTCTCAGTACAGTTGCTGTTTCCGGCTGACAGCTGAATGTATAAAGAAGTTCCGGCATTGCCTGGCAATTAAATATTTGTTTTAATAAATGCATGGGGTCCCCCCTTCAGGTCTGGTATGGACTTTGAGCACCATGTTGATGGGGACAAGGGCCTCTTCTCCACAACCGTGGCCTGTGCTTGTGGAGCTCTGCGGGCTTATCGGAATCTGGAAGCCCTCTTTAATAAGGGGACCACCAGATCCCGGCTTCCTCCCTATGTGAATGAGTATGGGGTACATGGCATCACTACTCATTCACAAAAAAAAGTGTGGTGTACAAAATGATAGTAGACAGCCTTTGACAAGTCCTTTATTAAAAACAAAAATAAAAAAATGTCCCCCGAAATAGATACAATGTCAATCATGATGCGTGTCGCCATCGCTGACCCAAAAAAAGAAAAGAAAAAACCCCAATCCGCTCTCTTTGCTGGCTCCCGCCATCTGACCGCTGCACCAGGATGACAATTCTTAAATATTGTGATTTAAGGCCCCCTTGTGACGTCATCATGTGCTGTGATTCACCAAAGGATTGCACCTGTCATGTCAGGTGCATCGCTTTGGCCAATCACAATGCACCCTCAGGGCACAGTGCATTGTGTGGTGTGGTGGGCAAACAGCCCGCCGAACACCCTTATTGTTTGTATGTTCGCCAAACACACGAACAGCCGATGTTCGAGTCGAACTTATGTTTGACTCGAACATCATAGCCAACACTACTGCACAGTGCATTTTGGGATCTGTAGTGTAAGGAATCTATTTGTCCCATTATATGGCTGCCTTCTCAAACTACAACTCCTAGGATTTTCAATGCTCTGCATAGAAGTCTATGGGCTTGCTTGGCAGGAGGAGAATGGTACTGCATAACATTAGTATCTCAGTAGAAGGAGAGAAGAACATAAAAGTAATGGCTCCTTTTCCATATTGATGTATACAAGCACCATACAACCCCTACCAAGACTCTTTAATCCCCAAAGATGGAACAAAGTACTTCAAGTATATAGCATCTATAACATCAACCTTACTGGAACAGGTAACTTGCCCTCCTGAGGATATACCCCCCTTCCTGACCAGGCCATTTTTTGCATTACGGCACTGCGTTACTTTAACTAACAATTGCGCGGTCATGCAACGCTGCACCCAAATAAAATTTACATCCTTTTTTCCCACAAATTGAGCTTTCTTTCAGTGGTATTTGATCGCCTGTGCGCTTTTTATTTTTTGCGCTATAAAAAAAAGGCCGACAATTTTGATAAAAAAACAATATTTTAGACTTTTTGCTATTAAACATGTCCAGTAAAAAAATTTTAAAAATCTAATTTTGTCATAAATGTATGCTAAAATGTATTTTGCTACGTCTGTGCTAAAAAAAAATCCCAATAGTGTAAATTAATTGCTTTACATGAAAGTTATAGCATCTACAAATGGCGGCATACAGGTGAAACTTGAAAAATTAGAATATCGTGCAAAAGTTCATTTATTTCCGTAATGCAACTTAAAAGGTGAAACTAATATATGAGATAGACTCATTACATGCAAAGCAAGATAGTTCAAGCCGTGATTTGTCATAATTGTGATGATTATGGCTTACAGCTCATGAAAACCCCAAATCCACAATCTCAGAAAATTAGAATATTACATGTAATCAATAAAACAAGGATAGTACATAGAACAATATCGGACCTCTGAAAAGTATAAGCATGCATATGTACTCAGTACTTGGTTTGGGCCCTTTTGCAGCAATTACTGCCTCAATGCGGTGTGGCATGGAAGCTATCAGCCTGTGGCACTGCTGAGGTGTTATGGAAGACCAGGATGCTTCAATAGCGGCCTTCAGCTCTTCTGCATTGTTCGGTCTCATGTCTCTCATCTTTCTCTTGGCAATGCCCCATAGATTCTCTATGGGGTTCAGGTCAGGCGAGTTTGCTGGCCAATCAAGCACAGTAATCCCACGGTCATTGAACCAGGTTTTGGTGCTTTTGGCAGTGTGGGCAGGTGCCAAGTCCTGCTGGAAAAAAAAGTCAGCATCCCCATAAAGCTGGTCTGCGGAAGGAAGCATGAAGTGCTCCAAAATCTCCCGGTAGACGGCTGCGTTGACCCTGGACTTAATGAAGCACAGTGGACCAACACCAGCAGATAACATGGCTCCCTAAATCAACACAGACTGTGGAAACTTCACACTGGACTTCAAGCATCTTGCAGTGTGTGCCTCTCCATTCTTCCTCCATACTCTAAGTCCTTGGTTTCCAAATGAGATGCAAAAGTTGCTCTCATCAGAAAAGAGGACTTTGGACCACTGAGCAGCAAACCAGGTCTGTTTTTCTTTAGCCCAAGTAAGATGCTTCTGACGTTGTTTGTTGTTCAGCAGCGGCTTTGACAAGAGGAATACGACATTTGAAGCCCATATCCAGGATCCATCTGTGTGTGGTGGCTCTTGATGCACTGACTCCAGCCCAGCCTCAGTCCACTCCTTGTGAAAGCCCCCAACACTTTTGAATGGCCTTTTCCTGACAATCCTTTCCAAGCTGCGGTCATCCCTGCTGCTTGTGCACCTTTTTGTTCCACACTTTTCCCTTCCACATAACTTTCTATTAATGTGCTTTGATACAGTACTTTGGGAACATCCAACATCTTTTGCAATTACCTTTTGAGGCTTTCCCTCCTTATGGAGGGTGTCAATGATGGCGTCAGGTCAGCAGTCTTTCCCATGATTGTGATTCCTACTGAACCAGACTGAGAGACCATTTAAAGGCTCAGGAACCCTTTGCAGGTGTTATGGCTTAATTAGCTGATTAGAGTGGGACACTTTGAGCCTAGAATATTGCACCTTTTCACAATATTCTAATTTTCTGAGACTGTGGATTTGGGGTTTTCATGAGCTGTAAGTCATAATCATCACAATTATGACAAATCACAGTTTGAACTATCTTGCTTTGCATGTAACAAGTCTATCTCATATATTAGTTTCACCTTTTAAGTTGCATTACTGAAATAAATTAACTTTTGCATGATATTCAAATTTTTGTGAGTTTCACCTGTATATACTGGGATTTATTTTTTTATTTTTACTAGTAATGGCAGCGATCAGCGACTTATAGCGGGACTGCATTCTGACACTGGAGGGAACTGACTTGGTATCACTGACATCCGTAGAGACACCAATATAGTGATCAGTGCTAAAAAAAAAGCACTGACATTATACTAATTGCACTGGGCAGGAAGGTAACCCCTTAGGGGTGATCAAAGGGTTAACTCTGTGCAGGGAGTGTTTTTCCGGGGGGCGGTGTGTTGGTGCTTCACTGTAAGCACACTGCTCTGGATGGCTTTGATGTGCACAGCCATCCAGAGCAGTATGTCTGAGCCAACAGGGAGGACTGTTAGTAAACAAAGCAGCCCTCCTCCCCATCAGAGATCCTCGGTAATCACCGGGCGCCGGCGGGTAATCACTCTGCTGATTAACAGCCGTGGCCCCTAATGGTGACGCGGGTAGGGCATGCGCAACTCACGCATGTCTTCTACGTGGGAATACAAAATTGCTGCAGGGAAATGGTTAAAGTGGTTGTAAAGGCTGAAGGTTTTCTCCCCCCCTCCAGCCCCACCCCCCCATTACTCCCCTTAGGCCTCTCTCAATCAAGCGATGTGCACTGGAGTCTTGGCCAGGGTCGGACTGACCATTGGGAAACTCAGGCACTGCCCAAGGGCCCGGGGTCAGTAGGGGGCCCCATGAGATGTCCCTGGTACCTTTCATAGGCATTTTTGGGTGTGGTTTGAGTGTGGGTGAGGACACAGGGGCCCCATGATCCCCTATTGCCCGGGGGCCCCATGAGTTGTCAGTCCGCCCCTGGTCTTGGCTATCCCAAGACTCCCTCTCCTCTCTGGCTGAGACAGTAGTGGGAACCATTGGCTCCTGCTGCTGTCAATCACAGCCAGTGAGCCAATAAGAAGAGAGAGGGAAGAAGGGCGAAGCTGCAGCTCCGTGTCTGAATGCACACAGGAAATCAACAAGGAAGCCTCCCACCAATTGTTGGGGGGGGGGGGTGCAAGGTTATATTTTTTTATTGGAATGTAGGTGTAGGAATGGCCCACCTGGATGTGTCAGGGGGTGAGTGCAGGTTACCTTCTACTAAAGTTGTAATAAGGAGGGTCAGCTTTTCATTAGTCCATTCTGTGGTTTTGGCATCATTTATTTCTGTTGTTACCTCTATGTGGTCTTCAGTTTCTACATCTTCTGCTTATGGTGACATTATGAGGACCTCTGGGGCTTCCAACAGCTGACTCTGAGTTTTGGCTTCTCAAATCTGGGGACCACTAGGTCTGTTTCTTTAGTTAGAACAGATGTAGTAGTCTCTTCATGTGAAGAGGGCCACAGTCAGCCAGTCTATGCCCATCTCTTCTTCCTCACTGTCCAGTGACTGAGGTCTGCAAGAAACCATCCTGTGGGGCTAACGACAGTTTGGGAAGACATCCGAACTGCTTCCACTATGGGCAAGAGATGATTCTGGTGCATATCTTTAATGGACCCGTCTTCCCTTCTGGGTGGGTCTGATAGGCCTGCAGCCAGGGGCGGACTGACCATTTGGAAACTCGAGGGTCAGTAGGGGGCCCCATGAGATGCCCCTGGTACCTTTTTCATAGGCTTTTTTGAGTTTGGGCAAGGACACAGGGGCCCCATGATCCCCTATTGCCGGGGGGCCCCATGAGTTGTCAGTCCGCCCCTGCCTGCAGCTGTTTGCAGTCTATAAAAGGGTGAGACTTCCAGTGTCTCTGATCTAAAAAGTGAAAAAAAACCAGATAGGCAGTTAGTCGAACTTCCCTCATGAACTTCAGCAAGTATGGTGAATAACCTGTAGTGTCATTTTCAGTGCTGTTATAAGCATGTACTATATTTGCAATATGCCTACAACAATGCTGTTCCTTTTCAGCCAAGAGACTCCCAAACATATCTAGAAGGGTGTCCTGCTCTCAGTGGCTCAGTCGTCACTAGCAGTATCAGCAATGAATGAATAGCCCTCTTACCAGTCCCCAGGATGCTGTGGTGACCTCTTGCTGTAGAAGGGGGGCCCCATCAGTCTCTTCCCAAAAGCCTCCCAAGCAGTGAGATACAGAGGGTGAGTGGATGCTCCAGTCTCCCTGCGGCAGTGGTGCAGGTCTTGGGCAGGCAGGGGCGGACTGACAACTCATCGGGCCCCCGGGAAATAGGGGATCATGGGGCCCCTGTGTCCTTGCCCAAACTCAAAAAAGCCTATGAAAAAGTTACCAGGGGCATCTCATGGGGCCCCCTACTGACCCCGAGCCCTCAGGCATTGCCAGAGTTTCCAAATGGTCAGTCCGCCCCTGTGGGCAGAGCTACACTGCTAATGGGTGTCCTTACCCCCGGTCTCAGACTTGAATCTCTGTTGGTATGGACTCCCGTGGACAAGCAAATATCCACACAGAGGTGATTTCTCTCTCTAACTCCCCCAGTGCCAAGTGGAAGAACTTTCCCAGGCAGTTTAATAAAAATCATCCCTCCACTCCAACTACTGCACAGTGTCTATTTGGATTTTTAGTGTAAGGAGTCTATATTTGTCCCATTTTATGGCTTCCGTCTCAAACTGTAACTCCCAGAATTCTCAGTGCTCTGTGTAGAAGTCTATGGGCTTGCTTGGTTTAGCTCTCCCTCTGCTGGCCAGAGGAGAATGTTGCCGCATGACATAAGTTTCTCAGTAGAGGGAGAAAAGTAAGATCTGTGAATCACTGCTGCTGTCAGTATATTAGTGGTTTATGAAACATCGCTTCTCGGCCTTTTGGCTAAGATCAAGTGTAGTATCTGTTCTTATCAGTGTCCAGTAGGGGTGCTCCACCGTCATTCTAGCTTTGCGGGGATGACTGGTTGTATAGTACCCCTGCTGGTATGATGGGGGTCCTGATGGTTAGTACAGGCTGGAACAGAAACCGAGGCGCCCACAGGCTGCTGGGGCCCGGGAGTAATTCCCCCTGAAAAACCGGAGGGGCCCAGTTCCTCCTGATTTGAACGGATCTACCTTGTCTGGCCAGGGGCCGGGAAGGCAGAAAGTCTGCGAACCAGTGCCCCCTGAGTGGTCGTCTCAGAGGTGCTCTTAGTAACCCTTGGGTGTGGGACCTCAACGTGTGAAAAGGCACATGGTCACTGTGTTCAAACACTTTTCTTGCACTGCGCCTTTTAGGGCTAGGCTTTTTGGCTAAGTTCTGGGCAATTTTTGCTACAGGCCTCAGGGCCTGGCCAGTGCACAATCTGCACGGCCACTTATTTATTTTATTTATTTATTTTTCTCCCACGTTTGTCACTCTTCACTTTTGTGTGTGTTTTATTTCTCACTAGGATAGAGGGTGTGGGTCCTCGGGTCTACCCTGAAGTCTAGGGGGAGGATATGTGGCCTTTTGGTTCCTTCCTCCCCTGTCCCTAGGGGGTTTTCTCCTCGGGAGAACCCCCTTACCAAGTACTGAGTGGCTGGCTTCGGCTGGCCACAAGGAACGGGGTCCGCCAGGCCTTTTGGCTAGGTGGACCAAATGGGATCCTTGTCCCTGTCAGGAGCTTTGTACCCCGGGGGATCAGGGTAGAGGTCCATCCCCTTTGAGGGAAGGACAAAGCACACCCCTAAGTGCACTTTTTTGTGTGGTGTTTTGCACTTGCACGTTTTTTGTGAACACTTACGGGTTTTTCGTTTTTTCGCACGTTCGCGGACTTAAAAAAAAATTAGCGGTTTATGAAACAGACATGATCAGCGGAGAACGTTATTCACTGATCTTCTCAGCACACAGAGAATCTGTCATTGACAGTCACAGAAACGGATAGTTTATGAAGGAGCTATGTCACTCCTTCAATGGCAATCTGTGTGAAAATTCTCCCTCCCAGATTCTTCAGCCCTGAGGTGGAGAATCGGGGAGAGAAGAGAGAATCGCTGGACTACTGGAGAGGAAGGAGAAAGTTTTTGGACTTTCTTTATCTTCCTTCAGAGCCTCCAAGACAGTGGGAAAGCCCCCCTGCCTTTCGCAACACCCCCAAAAACCTAGAGCAGTTTAGAACTACATATATATATATATATATATATATACACACACACACAAATAATACACACACACTATACTGTATATATGTGTGTGTATTATTTGTGTTCATTTATATATATACAGTTGTGTTCAAAATAATAGCAGTCAGACATCACTAACCTGATCAATCACTGTTTTTGGTAGAAATGATATTTCTGCATGGCACATAATTTACTAGCTTACTAGCAGGTGTAGTAGAGTAATAGAAATCCAACATACCCAACAGTCATGACATGCATGCTGCTGATTCTGTGTAATTGAATCACTAATTGAAAGGGGCATGTTCAAAATAATAGCAGTGTGGAGTTCTATTAGTGAGGTCATTCATTCTTTGAAAAACAGGTGGCAATTATTGCCCTTAATTAAGGAAGGAAGGCAGCAAATGTTGTACATGCTGGTTACAGTGCATTTCTCTCTGAAATTCTGACGAAAATGGGTCGTTCCAGACAGTGTTCAGAAGAACAGCGTACCTTGATTAAAAAGTTGATTGGAGAGGGGAAAACATATAAAGAAGTGCAGAAAATGATAGGCTGCTCAGCTAAAATGATCGCAAATGCTTTAAAATGGCAACCAAAACCTGAAAGACGTGGAAGAAAGCGAAAAACTACCATTCGAATGGATAGAGGAATAGCCAAAATGGCAAGGACTCAGCCAACAATCAGCTCCAGGAAGATCAAAGAAGGTCTAAAGTTACCTGTGAGTACTGTTACAATTAGAAGACGCCTATGTGAAGCCAAGCTATCTGCAAGAAGCCCCCACAAAGTCCCACTGTTGAAAAAAAAAGACGTGCTGAAGAGGTTACATTTTGCCAAGAACACATTGACTGGCCTAAAGAGAAATGGCGCAACATTTTGTGGATTGATGAAAGTAAGATTGTTCTTTTTGGGTCTAGTGGCCGGAGACAGTTTGTCAGACGACCCCCAAACACTGAATTCAAGCCACAGTACACTGTGAAGACAGTGAAGCATGGTTGCGCAAGCATCATGATATGGGGATGTTTCTCATACTACGGTGTTGGGCCTATTTATCGCATACCAGGGATCATGGATCAGTTTGAATACATCAGAATACTTGAAGAGGTCATGCTGCCTTATGCTGAAGAGGAAATGCCCTTGAAATGGGTGTTCCAACAAGACAACGACCCCAAACACACCAGTAAACGTGCAACATCTTGGTTCCAGACCAACAAGATTGACGTTATGGAGTGGCCAGCCCAATCCCCGGATCTTAATCCAATAGAAAACTTGTGGGGTGACATCAAAAATGCAGTTTCTGAGGCAAAACCAAGGAATAGAGAAGAACTGTGGAATGTAGTCCAATCATCCTGGGCTGGAATACCTGTTCACAGGTGCCAGAAGTTGGTTGACTCCATGCAACACAGATGTACAGCAGTTCTCAGAAACATTGCTTATTCAACTAAATATTAATTAAGTGATTCAAAGGAAAGCAAAATCTTCAAACAATTTTCAGTTTATATAGCGAATGTTTGCGTTTGTAAAAAAGAATACAAACACTGCTATTTTTTTGAACAGTCTAATATTCACTTTTCTTCAATTTTTTTAGAGGAACAACAGAAATGTGATATATTTTTCTTCATGTTTTGATTTGGAATAGAATGTGTAGTGTTCCCAATGCATTTGTGTGTATGGAAATAAAAGCTATTAGAAGGATTTTGAGCTTTTTTCACTTTTTTCAACACACTGCTATTATTTTGAACACAACTGTATATATATATATATATATATATATATATATATATACATACTGCAGGGGTGTGGACTTTTTTTTTTTTTAAAAAACTACTTGTTCAAGGGAGTTAATCGAGGTCCCGCTCTACTTGTCCCTCACTGCAATCTACTTGTCCTGATACGAAAAAAAAACCACAAAATACACAGAATGGAAAATACAAAGGGTTGTTTTTCTTTTGTTTTTTTTAGGCAGAGGTGCTTTTAGGAATGTCTAAGGCTTTTAGAAATGAAAGGGGCTATATTGCGACTTAAACTTTTAATGTTATTTTTTGCTAGAAAATTTATTAGAATTCCCAAACATTTTTTTTGAAGCAGAGGCCCTAAAGAATTGGTTTTTGCTATTTTTTTTATGTCACACGGCATTTGCACAGCAGTTTTTTAAACACTTTTTTTTTAAAACACTTTTTGGAATTTTAATGCAAAAAAACCGCAATACACGACCCATTTTTAGGGTAAAATATAAAAGATGATGTTACACCAAGTAAACAGATACCAAACATGTCATGCTTTAAAATTGCACATGCCCATGCAACGGCAATAAATGGCGTAAATTTTACTATCCATAGGTGACGATTTACCACTTTAGATTTACACAGGAGGTCTGGTGATAGAATTACAGCCCCTGATCTGAAGTGCACATTGATTTCTCATGTGTGTGTGTGACAATCGCTGTTTGCATGCATGCAGGACTGACTCGTTTTTGCACACCAGCACGGGGGGACAGTTTTTTTTTTTAATTAATTTACTTATTTTTGACACTGTCTCTTTTATTTTTTAAAGTTGCTTTTATTGATGTAGTAGAGCCGACTGGGTGCTTCATTTTAATACGACAACAAAACTAAGATATGTGGAAGATGGTTGTCATTTTTCACATGACTGTCATATTGACTGTCATATGCCTTTAAGTGTTTTCTATATTTTGACTCTACTCTTCCTTTTCCTTTGGTTTAGTTAATGCTGTATAGATAGCCCACCTTTTTTCCCAGAAATGCATTGCAGCTCTAGCCTCATGTCATGAAGCAGGACACATTATGATCTTTTGACCTATCAGATGTTCATTATTGTAATATTCTATCAGTTTATGGAATAAACTTCACAAGATCTACAAGATATCATCTTGATTGAGTCACTGGCTGTGGTATCCAACTGAGATTGGAGTTATCGTTATCTCATCACAACTGTAAGTTACAGAGATCACACTTTCAATGCTTAGATTGGAGAGACAGAACAATGGTGAAGAGAAGAGGACAGTGGAGGAGGGTTAAGAGTAGAGGTCAGAGCTGAAGAGAGATGAAAGTGAGATTTGGTGGGGCATGCAGAAGCAAGCAGCTGTAGAAGAAGCCTGAACTCTGCACTCTGTATGTAGTGCACCCCTGAGCTCTACATTCTGTGTGTAGCATACCCATGAACTCTACACTCTGTACATAGCATAGCGCACTCCTGAACTCTGCACACTGTGTGTAAAACACTCCTGAACTCTGCACTCTGTGTGTAGCACACCCCATAACTGTACATTCTGTGTGTAGAGTACCCATGAACTCTACATTCTGTGTGTAGTGCACCCATGAACTCTGCACTCTGTACATAGTGCACTCCTGAACTCTGCACTCTGTGTGTAGCACACCCCTGAACTCTGCATGCTGAACATAATGCACTCTTGTTATTTAAGATCCTCCCACTGTTAGTGAAAATTGACTATACCTACTATTTGATGGTTGAGTTCCTGCATCTATTCTCTGAGAAAAAAGCCCTGCTCTTAGTAAGTAATACTACTAAAAAAATAGATATAAAATATTAAACATAAAATGATCATTTATTCACTATAACAATTCATTCTGTGGATTGGATAATTACCATTGCCAAAACTGGATCCTGCTAAAAGGTACAAGAAAACATTTTCTTTTTCCACAAATATTATGTAAGAGCATTGTTGATTTATAAAAATATATGGGACCTTATTCAGTTGATTAAGTTCTTAAACTGGCTGATGGTCGAAAGGAATACATAAGAACAAAACACAACTTTGACATGCAAACTCATGTGAAATCACCTTTCAAGTTTATTCTGAATATGGGATTGAACACAACAGACAAGGCTGAGAATACAGGCTGGTTAATATATGGACAAGTTAAATGGTTTCACAGAAGGATGAGACCAAAGAGATGGGCATGAGCCTAGTGGGGGATCTTTGACATCAAATGGGCAAGCACTCTTGCTTCCTGTGCTGTATTGTTCTTCTTTTGTTTGTCTATTTGCTCCTTTTATACACTTCAAACTGTGAAGCACCATGTTACTGATAAAGGTTAACTCCTCCACTGCTATTACAGGAGTGGACAAATGCTCACCAGGCTTTTTCACCAGCAAAGGGTTTTCAAAGCACAGTATCACTCTTTTATAGAACATAAATCCCTCTTCTAACGTGCCATGACCTTGTGGTAACCTGATAATCCTATGTATGCAAAGCCGGGATAAAGTTTAGATTCAGTTTTTCTGCAATTGACATATCTACAGTGTTTGTGGTCCTTATTACAAAAGCCAAAAGATCTGAGTGACCTATAAAACACCCTGAGGTCTTATGTTAATTTTCTTTTTTTCCTATTATTCTGGAAACCTGGCTTTGTTCCGGAATATGGGACTATGGGATTTTGGGTCATAGTTGAGTTGGGTCATCCAGTTTAAAGCTGGGTATACACTAGTAAAATTCTGTTTGAAATTTTTCTTTTTAAGAACATTTGTTCCGTTTGCTAAATGTTAGTGGGGTCAAATAGATGTTTTTAACCACAGCAAACAAATTTCTAACAACGTATGCGGTTTTTATTTAGGAAGTGACATTTATTCCAAAATTGAATGTTTAAAGCAAAGGAAATTTTAAATGACATTTGTCAAGCCATTGCATGTATGGAGAATTTCTGCACACATTTTTGTGCAAGTTTTCTTACGAATTTCCAGTAAAAAATTGAATTGAAAAATTGTAGAGTCAGCTTTACATTTTTCTAGCCCTGATAACTACTAGATAAAATGGCCCATGATTAAGTCCGGGGCAGGGAAAAACAAGCTAGGGGGGCATGGCTTAGGTGAATCAATCTGAGGCTGCTTTTACTTGGTAACCTCTGGGGCTGGGCGAGGTGTGCTTTATCCAGGCTGTCTATTTCTACAGCATTTTTTTTTATACAGGCAGTCCCCGGGTTACGAGCACACTATGGTTTTTAGGTTTGTTCTTAAAGCGGAGCTCCACCTAAAAGAGGATGTCCGCTTTAAGGACTGCTCTAAGGACTGCTGCCCATTAAGGATTGGCATCTTTGGGGAGCGGGTACCCGAATTTGACAGGTACTCGCTCTCACTTCCGGTCCGATCACCTAGGCGACCGGAAGAGGAAGGTGTCCTTCCTCCCTCCCTGTAATCTTTTGGGACACGTGACAGGTCCCAGAAGACTACAGGACCATTCATGAAGCGCAGAGCTACTCGCACATGCGCAGTGGGTACCCGGATGTGAAGCCGCAAGCTGTCACAGCTGGGTGCCCACACTGAAGATGCCAGCCTCCTGCAATACAGGACGGCCGGTGAAATGGGCTGCGGGGGACACACCGCATAACCGAGGGACAGGTAAGTGGCTGTTTTTTAAAAGTCAGCAGCTATAGTTTTTGTAGCTGCTGACTCTTATTTTTTGACAGCGTGAGTGGAACTCCGGTTTAAGTTGAATTTGCGTGTAAGTTGGAACAGGTACATTTTCTAGCTCCAGCCAAAAAAAATATTTTTGCATTTTTTTGGATAGCATAGGGAAGGGTTACCACCCCTGTAACATTTATTTTGCTGTCTATGCTTCTGTTCAGAAGATTGTTACCTCAATTTCTGTCCCTGTGACAACTGGACTTTGAAAATTTTGGGTTGTCGTGGAAACAAGAATTGATGATAAACCTTCAGTGGAGACACCTTTTTCCCATAACGGTTACAGGAGTGAATTTCCCTTCCTAGTGGTAGATTTCCTTTCACTTCTTTTGCAAGTAGGAGTCATTCGTAACTCAGATGTTCATAACTCAGGGACTGCCTGTATAGTTTGTGGCTTATGAACTGTATATCTAATGCACTATGCACAGTATTTGACAGTAAAATTAAACATTGGTAAGGCACAAATATTAAAATATTTAATCCAAAATGTATCTCTCTCTCTCTATCTCAGGGGTAAACTGACCATTCGGGCACTGCCTGAGGGTCCAGGGTCAGAAGGGGGCCCCATGAAATGCCCCTGGTACTTTTTATAGGCTTTTTAGGATGTGCTTTGAGTGTGGGCAAGGACACAGGGGCCCCATGATCCCCTATTTCCCGGGGGCCCCATGAGCTGTCTGTCTGCCCCTGATTATATCTCCTAGATTGTAAGCTCCTAGGAGCAGGGCCCTCCTATCCCTCTTGTATTGAACTGTATTGTCTCCCATTATATCGTAAAGCGCTGAGCAAACTGTTGGCGCTATATAAATACTGTATAATAATAATATATAAATAAAATGGCTACTCCATTCCCCATGGGATAGCTCTTTAAAGTTCTTCAGCTGCACATTTTGGCTGATAATCCAGGATCTCTTTGAACACACATTACCAGCTGTCAAGCCCTTGCCCAAAGCAGTGTGATAAATGTATGCCAAGGGCATGAGTGGTCTCTGAAGCTTGGCCTGGAGGGCACCCTGGGATAGAAAGCATCATTTAGTTAAATAGTAAGTAAATCCTAACAAAAAATATCTTATTTGATGCTTTTTAAACTCTATTATACCTTTAAAAGTGTTTTGCTATATCTGCTAGATAAGTGCAAAAAATACCTGTTTATTCTGCGAAAACTCTTGTCAACTGATACCTTCCTGTGTTTTCTGTATGTGCTGACTTATGAGTTACATTGACTATGGCCATCTCTGAGGACTACAAACCCCTTACTGTTATGGAGAACATGAGAGGGAGAGGAGTTTGTAGTCCTGTTTTAGGGTGACAGCACTAGATGCAGTACAATGAGTGAGCATTTTCACCCTAGGGCAGGAATTTTGTTACTGTCAGGATCACCAAGTTAAAAACCAAAAAAGGAGAAAAACCTGAAAAAAATAAAAGAAAATAAATAAATAAAAAACAAAAAAAAAACAAATGCAGCCACCAAATCGAAGAACTGCTAAGCTGAAATATAGGGCTTTCTTGATTACATGTAATGGCTACAGCAACACAATATGAAATATTTAACTGGACCTGTGGTTCTGTAACAGACAAAAAAAAAATGTCATGAGAAGATACTATCCTTTATCTTCCATTTATAAAGATTACAATGTATTTTTGAAGTATGTTGTCAAAGGATAAATTCACCTTTTAACAAAAAAAGAAAAATGCACTTTTTCAGGTAAAAAATAAATAAAAAGTGCATTTATTTTTTGTTTCTGGAGCCTGTAAAGCATTGCACCAGCGATCAGCAGATCACTGATGCCATGCAGGTCTCCCTCTGACCTGTGAGTGTATGCTTGCCCGTACATCCTGTATGGGCAAGCAGGTACCTACTGACAGGAAGGCTCAATGAACTACCATGGCGCTGTGGAGCTTGTAGTGTTCCCATTTACAGAATACTGTGAATGAGTGACGCTGCCGGGCAAGAAATGCCCCACATGGCTGTATTTTTTTT